>NC_133655.1:2678000-2978000 GCF_009905375.1 Apium graveolens
GATTTACAAGATTATTTTTTAAAATGATTTCTCCGACGATCCAACCGTACGGATGTTAAGATATATCAATTGTAGTCATATGAAAAATTATTAAAAAATTTAAAATTCATCTTGCATGTGAGGATTAGAAAAATCTAGTAAAAGTACCACTGCCGACAACGATACTCGTTCCCGATTTACAAGATTAATTTTTAAAATGATTTTTTCGACGATCCAACCGTACAGATGTTAAGATATATCAATTTTAGTCATATGAAAAAATTATAAAAAAATTTGAAATTCATCTTGCATGTGAGGATTAGAAATATCTAGTAAAAGTACCACTCCCGACAACGAGACTTGTTTCCGATTTACAATATTATTTTTTAAAATGATTTCTCCAACGATCCAACTGTACGGATGTTAAGATATATCAATTGTAGTAATATGAAAAAATTATTAAAAAATTTGATATTCATCTTGCATGTCAAAATTAGAAAAATCTAGTAAAAGTACCACTCCCGACAACGAGACTCGTTCCCGATTTACAAGATTAATTTTTAAAATGATTTTTTCGACGATCCAACCATACAGATGTTAAGATATATCAATTTTAGTCATATGAAAAAATTATAAAAAATTTGAAATTCATCTTGGATGTCAGGATTAGAAATATCTAGTAAAAGTACTATTCCCGACAACGAGACTCATTTCCGATTTACAATATTATTTTTTAAAATGATTTCTCCGATGATCCAACCGTACGGATGTTAAGATATATCAATTGTAGTCATATGAAAAAATTATTAAAAAATTTGAAATACATCTTGCATGTCAGGATTAGAAAAATCTAGTAAAAGTACCACTCCCAACAACGAGACTCGTTCCCGATTTACAAGATTAATTTTTAAAATGATTTTTTCGACGATTCAAACGTACAAATGTTAAGATATATCAATTTTAGTCATATGAAAAAATTATAAAAAAATTTGAAATTCATCTTGCATGTCAGGATTAGAAATATCTAGTAAAAGTATCACTCCCAACAACGAGACTTGTTTCCGATTTATAAGATTATTTTTTAAAATGATTTCTTCGACGATCCAACCGTATGGATGTTAAGATATATCAATTGTAGTCATATGAAAAAATTATTAAAAAAATTGAAATTCATCTTGCATGTCAGGATTAGAAAAATCTAGTAATAGTACCACTCCCAACAACGAGACTCGTTCCCGATTTACAAGATTAATTTTTAAAATGATTTTTTCGACGATCCAACCATACAGATGTTAAGATATATCAATTTTAGTCATATGAAAAAATTATAAAAAAATTTGAAATTCATCTTTCATGTCAGGATTAGAAATATCTAGTAAAAGTACTACTCCCGACAATGAGACTCATTTCCGATTTACAATATTATTTTTTAAAATGATTTCTCCGACGATCCAACCGTACGGATGTTAAGATATATCAATTGTAGTCATATGAAAAAATTATTAAAAAATTTGAAATTCATCTTGCATGTCAGGATTAGAAAAATCTAGTAAAGTACAACTCCCGACAACGAGACTCGTTCTCGATTTACAAGATTAATTTTTAAAATGATTTTTTTAACGATCCAACCGTACGGATGTTAAGATATATCAATTTTAGTCATATGAAAAAATTATTAAAAAATTTAAAATTCATCTTGCGTGTCAGGATTAGAAAAATCTAGTAAAAGTTCCACCCCCGATAACGAGACTCGTTCCCGATTTACAAGATTAATTTTTAAAATGATTTTTCGACGATCCAACCGTACGGATGTTAAGATATATCAATTGTAGTCATATGAAAAAATTATAAAAAAATTTGAAATTCATCTTGCATGTCAGGATTAGAAATATCTAGTAAAAGTACTACTCCCGACAACGAGACTCGTTTCCGATTTACAAGATTATTTTTTAAAATGATTTCTCCGACGATCCAACCGTACGGATGTTAAGATATATCAATTGTAGTCATATGAAAAAATTATTAAAAAATTTGAAATTCATCTTGCATATCAGGATTAGAAAAATCTAGTAAAAGTACCACTCCCAACAACGAGACTCGTTCCCGATTTACAAGATTAATTTTTAAAATAATTTTTCGACGATCCAACCGTACAGATGTTAAGATATATCAATTTTAGTCATATGAAAAAATTATAAAAAAATTTGATATTCATCTTGCATGTCAGGATTAGAAAAATCTAGTAAAAGTACCACTCCTGACAACAAGTCTCGTTCCCGATTTACAAGATTAATTTTTAAAATGATATTTTCAACGATCCAACTGTAGAGATATTAAGATATATCAATTTTAGTCATATGAAAAAATTATAAAAAAATTTAAAATTCATCTTGCATGTCAGGATTGGAAAAATCTAGTAAAAGTACCACAACCGACAACGAGACTCGTTCCCGATTTACAAGATTAATTTTTAAAATGATTTCTCCGGCGATCCAACCGTACGGATGTTAAGATATATCAATTTTAGTCATATGAAAAAATTATAAAAAAATTTGAAATTCATCTTGCATGTTAGGATTAAAAATATCTAGTATAAGTACCACTCTCGACAACGAGACTTGTATCCGATTTACAAGATTATTTTTTAAAATGATTTCTCTGATGATCCAACCGTACAGATGTTAAGATATATCAATTGTAGTCATATGAAAAAATTATTAAAAAGTTTGAAATTCATCTTGCATGTCAGGATTAGAAAAATCTAGTTAAAGTACCACTCCCGACAACGAGATTCGTTCCCGATTTACAAGATTAATTTTTAAAATGATTTTTTCGACGATCCAACCGTACAGATGTTAAGATATATCAATTTTAGTCATATGAAAAAATTATAAAAAAATTTGAAATTCATCTTGCATGTCAGGATTAGAAATATCTAGTAAAAGTACTACTCCCGACAACGAGACTCGTTTCCGATTTACAAGATTATTTTTTAAAATGATTTCTCCGACGATCCAACCGTACGGATGTTAAGATATATCAATTATAGTCATATGAAAAAATTATTAAAAAATTTGAAATTCATCTTGCATGTCAGGATTAGAAAAATCTAGTAAAAGTACCACTTCCGACAACGAGACTCGTTCCCGATTTACAAGATTAATTTTTAAAATGATTTTTTTGACAATCCAACCGTACGGATGTTAAGATATATAAATTTTAGTCATATGAAAAAATTAGTAAAAAATTTGAAATTCATCTTGCATGCGAGGATTAGAAATATCTAGTAAAAGTACCACTCCCAACAACGAGACTCGTTCCCGGTTTACAAGAATAATTTTTAAAATGATTTCTCCGATGATCTAACCGTACGGTTGTTAATATATATCAATTTTAGTCATATATAAAAATTATTAAAAAATTTGAAATTCATCTTGCATGTGAGGATTAGAAAAATCTAGTAAAAGTACCACTCCCCACAACGAGAATCGTTCCCGATTTGCAAGATTATTTTTTAAAATGATTTCTCTGACGATCCAACCTTACGGATGTTAAGATATATCAATTTAAGTCATATGAAAAACTTATTAAAAAATTTGAAATTCATCTTGCATGTCAGGATTAGAAAAATCTAATAAAAGTTCCACTCCCAGCAACGAGACTCGTTCACGGTTTACAAGATTAATTTTTAAAATGATTTCTCCGACGATCCAACCGTACGGATGTTAAGATATATCAATTTTAGTCATATATAAAAATTATTAAAAAATTGAAATTCATCTTGCATGTCAGGATTAAAAAAATCTAGTAAAAATACCACTCCCGACAACGAGACTCGTTCCATATTTACAATAAATATAATACGATAAATATATAATATGATAAATATAATTATGTAACAATATTTATAAATTAAAGTATTTACTAAACTATTTTCACATTTTCACCTAATTTTTCCATTCCCCCTTCCTCCAAATTTCATTTCCCTAGTCTCCCCCTTTTTTCCTGTCACACTACTTCCTTGAATTAATTTTTTGTGTGCTCCCCCAATTTCCCTTTCCCTTTCTTATCTTATCTCTGACTGCCTTGCTCTCCCTTATTGTTCCTGTGCCCCCTTCCATCTCGGATTTCTTACCTTGATTTATTCAAAATCAGGAGGTGAAAATAACTTAATCTAGATAGGGAAGGGATATTGAATTGAATTGAATTGAATTGAATTGAATTGAATTGAATATCAGTCTCGGATGGGGAAGAAGAAGAAGAGAGCACCAACATATCAGATATTTGAGCTCTCGTTTGCCCCAACTAAATCCAAACCTTGTTCAATAAAAAAAGAAAAGGAGATTAACAACAATTGACTTGATTGATTTAGATTGTATTGTCTCTCCAAACCCTAGACTAGATTATTCTACATTCTTCTTACAGGTACTTTTAATGTCTTTCCTCTTCTTATTTTTATTAAGATTCATGTAATTATTTGTGTCTAAATGCTTTATATGTTGCAATTCTGTGATTCTTAGTCTTTTCAGATCTGTGATGCTTTACATGATATGTGTTTTGCTAATTTGTTATGTGTTTTTAGTATCAAAAAGTATGTCTCTAATCTATTATCAACTGGGAAGAGATCGAGAAGACAAAAGGCTGTAGCATCTCGATGTGCTAGGACTGTGAGGGAAAAAATTGTAACTCGTGAATCTGATGACTTTGGGGGGAAAGAAGCTAATGGAACCCCTCCATTCACGGAACATTTCATTATTTGTTAGAAAAAAGGTTAACATTTTATATCTTAGAAGATCTATCAGTAATTAGTGTACAGTTGTTGTTTTTGAAGTTACAATGATCACTACTACTGAAACAGAAATTAAATTTCCCTTCCTCCTGCTTTGACTAGCAATAGCTAGATGCCATATGTGTATTTTTGTTTGTCAAGGCTATACATAAATGAGGATTAAATTAAGTTTATATATGTATATACATGGCTAGAAATCATGAAGTTATCACTTCTGTTACTCGAGAGTAGCAAATTAATGATATTTAAATACGGTAAATACTATTGTTATGCATGTTATTAAACCAGGGTACCAATTGTTTACTAAAATCTTTTTATCAGCCGAGTTAGTATAATTCAAACTACCTTACTCTTCCTTCTGCAATTTGGCTCTTCGTGTCTTAGTACTTCAATTTTTATTTAGAACTTCTCTCTTTATGCTGGTAAGAAAATTGACATATGCCATGATTATTTGTCTCTAATTTGGTTGTCATAAAAATGCTTTTTGGTGATGAAAGTGAGGGGGAAGAAGAGATTGCAAAGAGCACCAGATTAAGGGAAATGAAGAGGAGCAAGTATATATCTTCTCCTTTCACAAATCCTAGAGAAAAAAATGAAAGTTTCAAGCTTTAGAAAAGATTCTGAAACAGAGTCTGTGAAAAATAGTAGAGGTGGGAGCGAATGGCTAGGGTTGCTGGTCAACTGATTGGGTTGCAAGGGTTCTAGCAACGAGATTTCCCAGACTGGACCTCTTACAAAAACAGGAAGCAATATTTCTAAGTCAGGTAAAACTGATATTTCAATGCAATTAAATGCAACTCCATTACAACTACTCTTTCAACTTCAATATGCAGGTGCTGATCCTTTGTGCTTGACAGAGAACATCACCTCATCAGAAATAAGGTGCAGCAGAGAGGTGAACCAAGCAGCATGAAGAGGAAGCCTGATGAAAATATATAGCACACATATGCGGACATTTGTGTTGTTCTCTTCTCCTCCGGCATATCCTTTGCCATCAAGAAATGAGCTCTCTCTCCCTCTCGTGCTCCCTCTCTCTGTATTTGTTTGTGATTTGGTTATTTTTATTATTTGTTTACTTTGGTTAATATGCATTGTGCTTATCAGAATGTTTATATGGGAAGAGGTCTTACTTGTTTTGGTTAATTGCTTCCAGAAGATGCATATGTTATCATTAAGCACATTAGTTGTAATTCACGCTTAGGAACGTTTGATGTGGACTTGATTTGTACCAATTTAATCGGGTTATCATTTGATGATCTATACTCTACTTGAGATACAGTTCCTTGTATCATACACAACTTGGTTATATTTGTTGCATCCTGCAGGTTGATTATGTACTACAGGTTAATAAAATATCTATTCAAAACTTCTTTGTTAATCATGAAGCTTTTAATTGAACCTAGAAGAGATAGAATATCTATAAGTCCATCACTGAGACAATCTTAGTTTTTTTCTCAGTATTGATATATTGCAAAGATAGTCCACATAATTTAGCAAAAAAAAAAAGATAGTCCGGATATTTGAAAAGAGTGGTTTATTTTTATTTTCTACAGATAGTGCATTCTTTTATATCACCTTTTCAAGGCTATCATTCTTTTTTATTAATTCTTATTTTGTTACAAATAAAGATAAGTAATGAAGATTATAAAATGAAAAAAGAGTAACTACTTTTTATTGGTGAAAATTTACATTAAAACTTGGTTCTCTAGTTTATTGATTAGTTATGAATTTGTTTTTATAAATTAGTAGCAGTAGGAAGTCTGCATCTGGTTTTTTATGCTTACATATGAGTTACTTGCTCCTCCTAAGGTCAAGCCAGTTGAGTTTCCGGTAAGAAACTATTAATATTATTGCAATATTTTAACATTATATTTGTTGGAGATCTATAATTTAAATCTTTTGAAACCATTTAGCATTTATTTGATTATATTTCCTTATTGTTCTTAATGGGCAAAATTTAACTCATATAGATGGTGGAAAGGTTTCCATCACTAACTTGCAGGCAGTGGCCCAAAATTCAAATTTTAGCTTTGCTTATCATCCATTCCAGAGGTTGCTGGTAAGCATTTTTTGTGTTCAAGTGTAAGCTGCAGTCTTACTAGGTTTCTTAGAAATTAAAATATTGTAATTGTTAGCTCTGGCTGATCTGTTTCCACTTATAAAAGCTTTGTAGGTTTAGAAATTAAAATATGTGTGTAATTCTTGATGCAGCAAACCTACATGTATGATACTTGGAACAAGAACTTGGTCGGAAAGAACAAGAACTAGGACTAGGCGTGCCAATTCGAGTGAACATTCTCGTGCTTTTTGGGCAAAAATGACGGATTATGTATGCATATTAGTTATTTTGTACCTTAATGAGCATGTTGAGAAATATATTTAAAGTTATTTGTAATTTTTGTAGAGAACCTTTGTATTGTAAATTTAATTTCAATTGTGAAATAACAATTGGATTAGCATAATACCATATTATTTTAAAATTTATTTATTTTAAACAATGAGATTAATTTTATAAACAATTCCGTGAAAACCACTTAAAAAATGATGAAAACCGTTGTATGTCTCACTGCACATATTTTTAAAAAAAACGGTTGTCTTTTGATATTATTTGCAATAGTTTAAATCTTTTAATCCACTGTCTTTTAAAAAAAACTTTGATGACAACGGTTTTAACTAGTTAAAAGAAGTTTATAAACTGTTGTTTATAAAAATATCGAATAACTTAACAACAATGGTTTTTCTATAAAACGATTTTTGTTAAGTTAGGTAGACAATAGTTGAATAAAGAAATGGTTGTTTAAAGAATTTCCTAACAATGGTTAATATAGAGTACCCGTTGTGAATTCTTAATTGTAACCAATATTAAAAAACGTTGTTGAATCTCGCTTATTACAAGTGTATAAACAACCGTTGTCCAACCTTCGATCACACGAGTGTTGGATAGACAACGGAAACTCTACCTGTCACACAACGACAAAAAAACAGTTGTATGATTGAAAATATGTTGTAGTGTATTATTATCCCAAAAACATATAAACATCGTGTTAGCTTAAATGCAATTTTTTTCCCGGAAAATATGACAGGTGGTTTATGCGGGGGTTAAAAATATGCGGGAAAGGAGATTGGAGGAACATAGCCAAGTATTTCGTGTCTTCCAAGACTCCATCTCAGGTTGCAAGTCATGCTAAAAAATTCCTAAAGAGCGTTGAGAAAGAAGACACTGAGAAATGTAGGACAACCATGAATGACATTCAATGTCTGTGTTGCGACTCTAGCCCATGCATGTACGGGGCCTCAGTGTCTTTCGTCTAGTCCTCTAGCATATATATTAAGCAGGTTCGGTTATGTGCACCAACTTACAAATAATATTGGGGCCGATCTATGTGGATGCCTGTTATTCCCAGTGGACTAACAATGAGATTTACAGAAGGGGGGTTGAATGTAAATCTCAAAACTTTTTCAAGTTTTGAGCAGTTTCTAAGGCTAAGTGTTTGAGTGATCAAATGTGTGTGAATTGCTTGAAGCTGATGCAGACAGATATATATTCAAACACAAATGTAATGAGCACAAAGAACTTAAAAACTTTTCTGGTGGATTTGTTGTTCCACCAGAGATGTGTTATTTCAGAAAATCTGTGATTCAAAGAATTAAATCACAGCTGCTTCCTAGTACAAACTAGATAATTTTCTCTTTTGATATTTCTAAACAGCTCAAGGAAAATTCATATCTAATTACTAGCTGCTACTTGGTTTATATATCACCAAGTTTACAAGTGAAGACAAACTGTAAAATATAATTGAAAAGATTCTTCACATGTTTCTTCTTCATTTCTCTATCCAATACAATCTAGGATAATCTGTAAATCTTTGAATACTTCCTTGTTTGCATCAGAATGGAAATGCTACATTTTCTTGATTCCTCCTAGAGGCTTCCACATTCCAGCGTGTCTCTGTCAACCCATGTGCCTCTGTCAGCTTGTGAATTGTCACTATCAACTGCTAATGAACTAGGCATCCGTTGAAGCTTTCATCCGTTGATGCCTTATCCGTTGAGGCTTTATCCGTTGAAGCTTTATCCGTTAATGCATTATCAGATGAAGTCTTTATCCGTTGAAGGATATTATCCGTTGAAGCATTTGTGACATCCGTTGAAGCTTTGTTTCTTATCCGTTGAAGGTCTTCAATATCCGTTGACACTTCTTCGCTTATACAAAATTACAAGGCATGAAATATTTACAATTAGCCCTCCTATTTGTACATCCATTAGTAGTCAACATGACTGATTATTTCCTAACAACATCTAAAAATTACAGCTTGGAACCAGAGAGTGAAATGTGCTACAATACTAAACTTATTGCTAAGTAAAGCTACTCCTTCAACGGATAGCCAAGATGGTCTTATCCGTTGAGGCTACAAACACTAGATTTCTACTTAAATGTTTTTCTTAACTTATCATCAAACTAATACACATATTCCTAACAATCTCCCCCTATTTATGTCTACTAGAACTGTAGGCATAAATTTGGGTTTAGCTTGATGATAACAAAACACTTAACAAATATATAAACTGTAACAAAGCAGAAATTCAAAAGTGCTACAAAAATGTATATGCTGAGATGGAATTGAAAAATTACATTATTTCCAAGGGTGCTCCTTTAGCCTGAGCAAATTACTTTCTTTTCCTTTGATCCCTGGTTTTCTTTCCTAGCCTCCTATCATTCTCCTCTATTTGATGTTGAAGTTGTCTATAGAATTCAGCTTCATCTTCTTCATTGATATCTAACTTAGATTACATATCCTTGAGAGTTTCATTACTGGCAATCTTTAGCTGATCTTCAATTCTGAAAAATCTTCTGACTCCTTTGTTGTCTCTGAACTCCATCAACCAATGAGGTGATTTGTGAATTGTAATTCCTCTTTCTTGAATGAGTAAAGTTCTAGGCAAAGTATTGGGCTCCCTCCAAGTTTTCCTTATGTTGGCAATCTTGTTGAGAATCTCAGTCTTGGCAGTCCTAGTAAAGCCAGAATCCTTTTGTATGGCTGAGTAGACTCTAATCAAGGTAGAGTAGCCTTCATTCAGAATTCTGTGAAGAGGCCATGTTCTTTCCCCAGCTCCTTTGTATTTGAACACTAGTCTTTCTGGTAGCTGTCTGTATGTAGCTATTCCCCTTACATCCTCCAGCTCATCCAGATAGAGTTCAATGTCTGAAAATTCTTTTATGTCACAGATGTGAACATAATCATCTTTAGAGGTTTGAGTTTTAGGCTTAGGCTTCTGTGTGAATTTGATTGAGGCTTTAGAGGGTGTTGATTTGATTCTTCTTTTCTGCTTCTTTGATGGTGGAGAAGAGGTTAGGAAGGTGGGCAATTTGATGGTGTCCCAATCAATTGGTTCCTCCTTGGGAATGATTGTTTCACCATGAATGTTCATGAAGGGGTCAGGTACAATTGGTTCAGGAATAGAGGGTAGTGGTTTGGATATTGATTGAGTTTCTTCAGTCTTATCTACCTTCTTTCTCTTTGCATTGACCTTCTTTCTTTTCCCTTTCTGCCATTCTTCCTTACTTCTTTCCTCCATCTCAGTACCAACCATGTCCCCCATAGCTTCATCTTCACCTTTGTCTTTAATTTCTTTCTGTTCTTCAGCCTGACTTGACTTTAGCTTTTTTCAAGCTTTGCTTGTGCTCTTTTGTCAGCCTTTAGCTGTTTGGCTTCTTCCTTCAACCTTTTGGTTTCTTCCCTCTTGGCTATTGAGAATTTGGGATGTCCTTGCATCACACATATGCTCTTTCCCTCTCTGAAGATAATAGTCATGTTTCTCCTTACACCCTCATCCATGGTCTCTTTGAGATATACAATACTTCTACCTAAAAGCTTGTCCTCATCAGCTTTTGGAAGAGGAAAATCCACCTCTTTTAGAGGATTCTTTGTAGAGTCCTTATTGGATCTGTTGTTGGGCTTGAGAACCATAGGTTGCAGATCTTTGGAAGAAGTTTCTCCATCCTTATGCCTCCCTACTGGCTTGAGTTCCATAATAATTGATTCCACTTTTGTGCTATGCTTCACAGATTGTGATTGAGAAGTTGTAGAACCAAATATTAGTTGCATCTTTTCATCAATCTTCTTCCTTTGCTCTTTGACTTGCAATTCAGCTGCTGCTATCTGGATTAGATCAATTCCATCTAGCTTTCCTTTGACTTGAATAGTTGGAGAAGTTGTGATGACAGGAACTAGCACTTGAGAAATATGAACTGTTGTAGATGGCTCTCCTTCCCCTTCCCTTTTATTCTCCCCCTTTTTTTATCATCAAGGGTAGGGGTCAAGCCTTGTGCTTGTGCCAGCTGCATGAGTAGATTTGTTTGAGTGTGTTGATTCTGAAGAATGGTGACCATAGAGTCTTCAATGATTTGAACCCTATCCTCCAATCTGGCCAGCCTCTTGTCAGCATCAGATGCCTTCCTCAGTCTCCCCAACAAATCTTGCATAGTACCATAGGGTATAACTGAATCCAATTTATCAGCATTGTAGGATTTCAGATCAGCAATGTCCAGCTTGAGCTCATCCACACTTAGATTTTGCTGGTAATGCTGCAACTGCAAGAGATGCAGAGATTCCAGATGAGCTTGAAGAATTGCCTTGGTACCAGCATCCTGAGTCTCCTGAAGGGCCTGCTGAATTGTCATGACTTGTCTTACCAAAGTGACACCAAACTCTCCTGGTGTTGATGGTTTTGCCCATGCCCATGCAGGAAGATCAGGAACAGAACTTGGGCCTGCTACTCCCCCTAAGTTCATGCTCTCATTCAAAGAATTAGAGTCATCATCATTAGAATTGACTCCAAATTCTTCAGATGGCTCACCAGCTTGAGAAGGCAGCCTGTTGATAGCAGTTTTGTCTGTGAGAAGAGATTCTGAAGTGTGTACAATGTGTAGTGTCTGTTCTGCCTCCACATTGCCTTGTGCAGCCAATAATTGATAGGCTGAAACAGGGTGAGTAAAAGTGTCAGCATCCAAGGAAATGTTATCAATGACAGCTTTGTAATGTTGCTGAAATTGTCTTTCCTTATCTGCATCATCCATTTTCATTAACTCACTAGCAATGGCTGGATCCACCCTTATAGCTTCTGCACCTGCCTTTCTCTCAATTTCTCTCTGTTCTTGCATCAGGGGCTCCCCCTGGCTCACACACACCCTCACACCCTCACCTTCACCTTCTAAGGTGGCACTCCTCTCACTCACTTTTGCCATGCTGGAAGAAATAGCATGCATTTGGTGACTCTCAACCTCTCCTTTTGCCTGGGAGCAACCCAGCCTCTCACTCAAAAGATCACTCCCATCCCTCAAACCTAAAAGTGATTGTACAGTTGCCATGTCCTCTACAGTTGGAATTGTTTCTGTTAAGTGTGTAGAGACCATCAACGGATAGGGAGTATCCGTTGAAGTAGAAACTGATGGTATCAACGGATAACTGCTGTTAAGCTTATCCGTTGAAGAACAACCATTTGTCAACGGATGAGAGATATCCGTTGAGGAAGGAAAAGATGTAGATATAGAAAGTGACATAATTATTGAATCTGTGTGGATTGATTTTAAGTGAGGTAACACAGATTCTTCAACTACATCTGAAAGAATTGGCTGATGATCCAACAAATCATCTAAAAGATGATGATCATCAGGTTTTGAGTGGGGCTCCTCCCTGAGTTTTAATGAGGAAGAATCAGGAATTGATGTGAATATCATATCCACATCCAGAGAGGGTGTTGGAGAGTTTGATGAATGGTGTGTTGCTATATTGAGAGAATGGGGCTGTGATTCCACATTTGCTGGAATCACATCAAGTTGAATTTGAGAAGGCACAGATACTGGTGGATGTATCTGTGCTGTGTGTGTCCCTTATGTGGAAACTAGGGTTTTGGCCTTCTTCTTCCTTGAAAAGGCTTTAAATGGTGAATGTGTGGCTTCAGTGTCCCTCCCTCTTTTGTTCTGTGTCCCTGGTTGGGGTCTATTTTTAATAGTTACATCCTTTTGGGAGGATGCAACTAGGGATGTGCTGGACTCCTTTTGAACCACCACAGTCTTTTGAGAGACTGTGGCTTGGCTGGTTTGGGTACCACTCACCTCTCCCACCTTATCCTGGGGGGCTTTTTGATGTTCACCCCTCCCCTCACCACTCACACCCTGTTCACTCCCTTCAGGATTTATGATAGTTGTTACAACTGTTGTCTTTTGAGAAACAACAGAGGTAGGTTTCTTTGACTTGACTTTGGAAACTTTAGATTTGGTGGCTTTGGTAGGAGCCTGTTTGGACAAAGACACAGGTTCCATAGCCACACTAGAAGGCAAAGAAACATTGGGGTTGGAAATAGTAGGAGTTATAGAAGTATTTACCTCACTTACCTGTGGTGCATTTATGACTGGCAAGTATACCAATGGCACCTGGCTGTTGAGGTTCATTCTCAAAAGGTCTACAAGGACCCTTTTCTCTTGTGCCCATCATTTGAGTTTATTATTCTCATTGGATATAACCAAACCTTCAGCAACATGGTTAGCCAATAACATAAAGAATCTAGCATAGTAGATGTTATGTGGTCTATTAGCTTTGTTACCTAATCTGGAACTTAATTCTAGCATAACACAGTTGCTAAAATTAAAGTACCTATCAGAAACTAGCATATAGAGCATATTAACAAGAGATGAAGTGATAGCATCAAAATTGCTAATCTTCCTAGAGAAAACCTTAATAAAGGCATCTCCAAGAAAACTCCATTCTTTCCTAAGGCCTTTCCTTCTAATACTACCTAAACTAGCAGAATCAAAAGCATAGCCTATGGAATCTAGCATAGCAGAGACATCTTTATCAGTGTGTGGTGTCATGGCATTATTCTCAGGCAACTTAAAGCAAAATTGTATATCATCACAATTAATGCAATAGTCCTTACCTTTGAGAGAGAAGGCAATAGTCATATCTGTGGAGTTGAACTCTGCAGTTGTCCAGATCTCCTCAATCACCTCACAGTAGATGGTTGGGGCTTCCAGCATTGCATAGCTTAGTTTGCAGTTTTTGATGAAGTCCATCATCTTGTGATAATCAGAATGGGCTTCATTCTTTTCAACCAAGGCTATGAAATTATTCTTTTCATAAACAAATCATGTTTGAGACATAATTTTGACTACTGGTACCATTTTTGTGAGTAGAGGTTGCAGAGAAAAACTTGAGAATTTAGAGATAAAGGGAATAAGAATTGCAAGAAAGCGTAAAGTGAGAATAAGAGTTCAATTGGGCTTTTATACTTTCTTGAATTAAAACGTAAATAAAATGATTAAATGATACTTTTAAGTAAGTTACAGCCGTTCAAGAATAAATAAAACTGTAGAAATTCTGAAAACTGCCTTAAATACAAACACTGTATATCTGTATCAACGGTTGAGTAAAAGAATCAACGGCTGTGACTCACTTATAGTAACTGATGTGACACTTCAACGGATAAGGGAAATAGTTATCCGTTGACGAACAACACCATTTTATCCGTTGAAGGATAAAATTACCAGAAATGTATTTGTCTTTCAATGGATAATGAACATCCATTGATGGAACAATTTTGGCTTTCAACGGATAGAGAATATCCGTTGATAGGATAAGTCTTAATTAAAGCCAACTTTGTTCTTGCAGCAAATTCATTTCAGGCTCCAATGGAGATTATATAGATGACATAAATTATGAATAATTAAGCATACCTAACTCACTTACTAATCTTGTGAATGTTGATTCATCAAGTGGCTTGGTAAATATGTCTGCAATCTGCTTTTCACTTGGAACAAAATGAAGTTCCACTGTACCTTTCATCACATGTTCCCTAATGAAGTGGTACTTGATATCAATGTGCTTGGTTCTTGAGTGCTGCACTGGATTTTCAGTAATGGCAATGGCACTTGTGTTGTCACAGAATATTGGAATTTTGTCAACAGTCAGACCATAGTCAAATAGTTGATTCCTCATCCATAGTATCTGTGCACAGCAACTACCAGCAGCAATGTACTCAGCTTCAGCTGTTGATGTGGAAACAGAATTCTGCTTCTTGCTGAACCATGATACAAGCTTGTTCCCTAGAAATTGACAGGTGCATGTTGTGCTTTTCCTGTCTATTTTGCAACCTGCATAATCTGCATCTGAGTAGCCAATTAGATCAAAACCAGACTCTCTAGGGTACCAGATTCCTAGATTTGGAGTCCCCTTGAGATATCTGAAAATTCTTTTAATAGCCACTAAGTGAGATTCTTTAGGGTCAGCTTGAAATCTAGCACAGAGACATGTAGAAAACATTATATCAGGTCTACTAGCAGTTAAATATAAAAGTGAGCCAACCATGCCTCTATAACTTGTAATATCCACAGACTTTTCAGCCTTGTTTAATTCAAGCTTAGTGGCAGTGGCCATGGGAGTTTTTGCAGGTGAACAATCCATTAAGTCAAACTTCTTTAAAAGATCATAAATATATTTAGTTTGACTAATGAAAATTCCACCACTAACTTGTTTAACTTGTAAACCAAGAAAGTAAGTTTGCTCTCCCATCATGCTCATTTCATATTTACTTTGCATTAATTTAGCAAACTTTTTACAAAGCTTATCATCTGTAGATCCAAATATAATATCATCCATATAAATTTGTACAAGTATCTTAGAGTCATTAACATTTCTAAAGAAGAGAGTTTTGTCAACAGTACCTCTTGTGAAGTGATTATCTAGAAGGAATTTTGACAAAGTCTCATACCAGGCTCTAGGTGCTTGCTTTAGTCCATAGAGTGCTTTCAACAGATAATACACATAGTCTGGAAAATTTGGATCTTCAAAACCTGGAGGTTGGCTTACATAAACTTCTTTCTCCAATTCTCCATTTAGAAATGCACTTTTGACATCCATTTGATAGACTTTGAAATTGGCATTAGCTGCATAGGCTAGAAAGATTCTGATGGCTTCAAGTCTGGCAACTGGAGCAAATGTTTCATCAAAATCTATTCCCTCTTGTTGAGAATAGCCTTTAGCAACCAATCTGGCTTTATTCCTTATGACAATGCCATTTTCATCCATCTTGTTTCTGAATACCCATTTTGTGTCAATAGAACTCTTGTTCTTTGGCTTGGGTACCAACTTCCATACTTTGTTCCTCTCAAATTGGTTTAGCGCCTCTTGCATTGCTAAAATCCAATCTGGATCCAATAGAGTTTCTTCCACTCTCTTAGGTTCCTCCTGTGATAGAAAGCTACTATACAGACATTCATCTTGACTAGCCCTTCTAGTTTGTACTTTTGATGTAGCATCACCAATGATCAGTTCAAAAGGGTGATTCTTGGTCCATTTCCTTTGAGGTGGTAGATTAGCCCTAGATGAGGTTGCCTCAGTATTGTCATGATGTGAGATAGAATGTTGATTTGTTGAAACTCCCCCTGAGTTGCTGATCCTTTGAAAGGAATTGGGAGCTCTATCAACTGATGAAGTGAATTGATTATCCGTTGACAGACTGTGATCAACGGAAGCTTCATTATGAACTTCAACGGATGATGCACTTTGTCTTTCAATGGATGCTGCATCGCTTCTTTCAACGGAAGCTGAATTATGACTTTCAACGGATGCAGCATTTTGTGCATTATCCAAAGGCAGATTCTGAATTCTTCTTGAGATGCTTTCTTCATCATTCTCATCTTCACTATCATCACAGTATATCTCAATGTTGTAAAATTTGAGTCCTTCATGATGTCCCTCATCTGTTAGTCCATCAATCTTTTTATCATCAAACACAACATGTACAGATTCCATGACAATGTTGGTTCTTAGATTGTAGACCCTATACGATTTTCCAGCAGAATAACCAACAAATATTCCTTCATCAGCCTTTGCATCAAACTTCCCTTTGTGATCAGATTGATTCCTTAAGATGTAGCATTTGCAACCAAAGACATGTAGAAAGTTTAAAGTTGGTTTTCTTCTCTTGAATAATTGATAGGGAGTCATGCATTTTGCCTGATTGATTAGAGAAATATTCTGAGTGTAACATGCACAGTTAACAGCCTCAGCCCAAAAATAAGTTGGGAGTTTTGACTCTTCAAGCATTGTCCTTGCAGCTTCAATTAGTGATCTGTTCTTCCTTTCCACCACACCATTTTGTTGTGGAGTTCTTGGAGCTGAGAACTCATGCATGATCCCACTTTCTTCACAGAACAACTTCATGGTTGAATTCTTGAACTCAGTTCCATTGTCACTCCTAATATTCCTTACTTTGAAATCAGGATGATTGTTGACTTGCTTGATATGATTGATGATGATTTCACTAGCATCATCCTTTGATCCAAGAAAATAAACCCATGAAAACTTTGAGAAATCATCTACAATCACTAGGCAGTATCTTTTCCTTGAAATTGACAATACATTGACTGGTCCAAAAAGATCCATGTGTAGAAGTTGTAGTGGTTCATCAATTGCAGATTCAAGCTTCTTACTGAATGATACTTTTTTTTGTTTTCCTTTCTGACAGGCATCACACAGTCCATCCCTTGTGAATTCCACTAGAGGCATTCCTCTAACTAAGTCCTTTTTGACTAGATCATTCATTGTCTTGAAATTCAAATGGGACAGCTTCTTGTGCCATAGCCAACTTTCAACTGGACTTGCTTTGCTGAGAAGACAAGTTATGGATTCTACATCTGTAGAGTTGAAATCAGCTAAGTACACATTTCCTTTTCTAACTCCAGTTAGAACAACTTTATTGTCCTTTTTACTTGTGACAATACAGGCTTCAGAATTGAAGGAAACAGTATTCCCTCTGTCACATAGTTGACTGATGCTCAATAAATTGTGTTTGAGACCATCAACTAATGCAACTTCATCAATGATGACATTTTCTTTTGAAATCAAGCCATATCCCATAGTGAATCCTTTGCTGTCATCTCCAAAGGTTATGCTAGGGCCAGCTCTCTCCTTAAACTCTGTGAGCAGGGTGAAATCTCCTGTCATGTGTCTTGAACAACCACTGTCCAAGTACCTTCTTGAGCAGGGTTAATCTTCTTTGTCCCTGCACACAACAAAATCAATCAAGTTGATTTTGGTACCCAAGTTTCCTTGGGTCCAGCCTTGTTAGTCTTTTTCCTAGACTTTATTCCTCCTGCATCTTTTGACTTAGGTAACTTTGGGTCAACCTTGGTCTCAGATGTGGTTGGTTGAAGTGTAGGGTTAGTCACAGAATTATTTAACACATTTGATTGAATTTGATAAGGCATAGGTTGTGCAAACATGTTATTCCACATAGGCATATTGTATGGCATTTGAGGCATACTAAATGCAGTAAAATAAGGATTGTTAATATATGGCATGTTTGCAAAATGTGCATGGGGATTCTGGTGAGACATAACAGGCATAGCATGCAGAGGTGACATAGACATGTTAGGCATGGAGGGATTTGAAGGCATGGGAGCATTTTTAATAGATTTGCAATTATCAGATAGGTGATTAACACTTTTACAATGCACACAGCTTTTTCTAGGAGCATACCTATCAGGTGTGTAATTGTTATGTTTATTAATCCCTACCTTCCCATTTCTTTTAGATTTTCTTTTAGTTTCCTTCTTATCCTCAACCAACTTAAGCCTATCTTTTAGCTGATCTAAAGTCATGTGTCCTATATTCACCTTACTGACATCTCTGGATGTGCTAGCTCCTTCTTTGACAAAGTTCTTGAGAGTTGAATCATTCTTTTTATTGAGACTTTTATTTTTAAAAGAACTTGCCTGTTTTAATTGATGAGCCTTCAACGGATGCTCCTTTTCTTCTTTCAACGGATAACTTTCATCATCCGTTGATTCCACATTCGTTGACAATCCATCAATTAATTCTAACTCCTTTTTGTTTTTCTTCCAGGCATCCTCACAGAATAATTCAATTCCCTGAACCTTTGCAATCTGAAGACTAACATCCCTAGATGTTTTCCAGGCCTTGATTACCTCTTGCTCACTTTCTAACTGTCTAGAAAGAATTTCTACTTTCTTAACAGCTTCTGCTAGTTCACTCTCAACAGTCAAGCATTTAAGTTTCATCTTTTCAAGCTTAATTACCTGATCCTCTAACACAGCACTCCTATCACTTAAAAACACATTATTCTCCTTGATCCTAGTGTTTTCTTTTGCTAGTGATTTAAGGGAAACACGCAAATGATATAATTCATTGGTCATATCATTTATGGCTTCATTGCATTCATGTTTAGAAAGCTGAGAGAGATCAGTAGTAATTACCTGGTTGCTTGATGAACTAGTTTCATTTTCATCAGAATTAGCCATCAGGGCTAGGTTGACATATTCCACATCATCATCTTCATTTACCCCATCTGCTGCCCAATCATCTTGAGTGAGAAAAGCTCTTTCCTTTTGTTTGAGCAAATCAAAATACTTCTTTTTGTAATCAACTTGCTCAAATTTCTTTTTCTCAGAAGTTGGCTTCCTACACTCACTTGCAAAGTGTCCACTAATGCCACAGTTGTAACATTTGAACTTTGATTTGTCCACCATGTTTTTGTTTGGCTTAGTGAACTTTGTGTTTTTCCTGAACTTCATTTTTATAAACCTCCTGGACAGAAAGGCCAAATGTTCTTCAATATCATCAGATTCATCCTGACTGGAATTGTCTTCATCCTCAGCAACTTGCTCTTTACCCTTGCTTGATTCTGATTTGCTTGTGCCAATTTTGAGACTTGGCATTGTCTTCTCCTCATTCCTGGCTTCCATCTTCTCACTGTCAGCTACAAGAGCAACTGTTCCTCCTTTTCTCTTTCCCTTTTCCAACAGCTCATCCTGCTCCATTTCAAGTTCATAAGTCTTCAGAATTCCATATAGTCTTTCAAGTGTGAAGTTCTTATAATCTTGAGAATTTCTCAAAGAGATAGTCATGGGCTTCCATTCCTTTGGCAGAGACCTAAGAAATTTTAAGTTGGAATCCTTGACTTGGTACACTCTACCATACAGCTTCAATCCATTCAACAGTTTCTGAAACCTGTTGAAGGTATCATTTAATGATTCACCTTCTTCAAAGTGAAAATATTCATACTGTTGAATAAGAAGCTGCATCTTGTTCTCTCTGACCTGCTCAGTACCTTCACAGATGATTTGTACAGTATCCCAAACTTCCTTTGCAGTTTGGCTATTGATGACATTGTCAAACATATCTTGATCTAAGCCATTAAACAAAATGTTCATAGCTCTCTTATCCTTGCGGATTTCTTCCATGTCTTCAATAGTCCATTCTGCTTTTGGCTTGGGAATGGACTGTCCAACAGCAACTATTGCAGTAGCAGCTGTGGCTACTTTGTGAGGGATGTGGGGACCATTTTCAATACAGTTGATGTAGCTTTCATCTTGAGAAAGAAGATGTAAATGCATCTTCACTTTCCAGTGATGATAATTATCTTTTTCCAGGACTGGGATCTTTACACCAATATCCTTCCTACTCATGATGGTAGCAGGAGGATTCTTCTGTGCACTCATGATGTTAGCAGAATAGATCTTTAAACTCTTTGTATGTTAAGAGCTTGCTCTGATACCAATTGTTATTCCCAGTGGACTAACAATAAGATTTACAGAAGGGGGGTTGAATGTAAATCTCAAAACTTTTTCAAGTTTTGAGCAGTTTCTAAGGCTAAGTGTTTGAGTGATCAAATGTGTGTGAATTGCTTGAAGCTGATGCAGACAGATATATATTCAAACACAAATGTAATGAGCACAAAGAACTTAAAAACTTTTCTGGTGGATTTGTTGTTCCACCAGAGATGTGTTATTTCAGAAAATCTGTGATTCAAAGAATTAAATCACAGCTGCTTCCTAGTACAAACTAGATGATTTTCTCTTTTGATATTTCTAAACAGCTCAAGGAAAATTCATATCTAATTACTAGCTGCTACTTGGTTTATATATCACCAAGTTTACAAGTGAAGACAAACTGTAAAATATAATTGAAAAGATTTTTCACATGTTTCTTCTTCATTTCTCTATCCAATACAATTTAGGATAATCTGTAAATCTTTGAATACTTCCTTGTTTGCATCAGAATGGAAATGCTACATTTTCTTGATTCCTCCTAGAGGCTTCCACATTCCAGTGTGTCTCTGTCAACCCATGTGCCTCTGTCAGCTTGTGAATTGTCACTATCAACTGCTAATGAACTAGGCATCCGTTGAAGCTTTCATCCGTTGATGCCTTATCCATTGAGGCTTTATCCGTTGAAGCTTTATCCGTTAATGCATTATCAGTTGAAGTCTTTATCTGTTGAAGGATATTATCCGTTGAAGCATTTGTGACATCCGTTGAAGCTTTGTTTCTTATCCGTTGAAGGTCTTCAATATCCGTTGACACTTCTTCACTTATACAAAATTACAAGGCATGAAATATTTATAATTAGCCCTCCTATTTGTACATCCATTAGTAGTCAACATGACTGATTATTTCCTAACAACATCTAAGAATTACAGCTTGGAACCAGAGAGTGAAATGTGCTACAATACTAAACTTATTGCTAAGTAAAGCTACTCCTTCAACGGATAGCCAAGATGGTCTTATCCGTTGAGGCTACAAACACTAGATTTCTACTTAAGTGTTTTGCTTAACTTATCATCAAACTAATACACATATTCCTAACAATGCCTCGACTTTTAATGATTCTCCATTGTCTAATTAACAAATATGTGAACCAATAATAATTCCTTGATAATGATTAGGCTATGATAATAATATTTCTTTGATTTAATCAAGATCTGGTGAACATATTTCTTCCACATTTGTTAGTTCTTATTTTCTCTGATTAAAATTTGATCTAATTGAATTCATGCATCATGCATGGTACATAATAAGAGCATCATATCATCACTGCATGGCCAAGAAAATAATTCGTTTACTATATCTTTTTATTTATTCAACACAGGATGAGCTCGTTTAAAAGAACTCGGCCCGGCTCGTGTCGGCTTGTGTTCCTAAAGAGTATATGAAACCAATTTCGAATGAGTAAACCAGCCGAGCCTAGTCAAGTTTGAATACCATTTTCGGCTAGATTATTTAACGGGCTTGAATCCTTTGAAAAAATTAATGTTTGTTTGTTGCACTGTGTGCAACACTTTTCAATGCAAAGCTATGCAAAAAAACTGGAAAATCATTAAACTATGCAAAATCGTCCAACCACATCTCACATATAAGAACCATTACATTCTTCATATAAGAGATATAAAATTCTTTTTTTTGCTGTGCAGGCCTTACCTAGGAAGAAAATAAAATAAAGTTCTAATGGATAAAATATGATGAAAGTCATGATAATTGAAGTGTCTGTATTTAACAGAAGACAAGTAAATAACATGAATAGTTAAAGTAATTAAATTTTATAATTTATTTTCAGTTAGAAGACAACAATTTTTTTATTTTTAAAATGAATGTCATATAAAAAAAATTACAAATTTTATATGTAATACGGTGCTGACGTTTCAACAATTTATTTATCTGTTGTAGGAGTAATTTTTAAAGTATCCTATAGAAGGCTTGTATCTCATCTACTCTATCTTATGGATTTCCTCATTAATTTATTTGTTGAAAAAAGCTTCTACAATCTGCTATATAGTGTCACTCTATCCTAAGTAGTCCACATCTCTTTCTGAAGAAAAAAAAGAGAGAGAAAGACAGTCAGTCCTATGGAAGGAATTTTCTGTACAAACAAATAAAAATGATGTTTATACTAGTGATGAATGGACTTTTAAGGATAATAAGTTATATGAAGATATTATGGAAGAATTTGAAGACTACGGTTTTGTAGCATTTTTTCAGAGGGTGGCTCAAGTGATGCCTTGGAAAACCATGGCATCCATCAAACTTAATCACCAGGTTTTGATGGAGGAATTAGACTGTATCAAGTCTTCCAACGGCGTATTTGAAGACATCATCATGGAGGACAATGGTGATTTTCAAGATATTATCTTTGAGAATAGAATGGTGGAGGAGAAAGCAAAAGAGCAGGCTGAACAGTATACTAGGCCAAGGAAACAAGCAAGAATATGGAATTTGGAAGAACACAGGTGAGGCTTAGGAAAAAATTAAGAACAATCAAGTATCTAAATACCACTTTTAACCATCGTTGAAAATTTATTATTATCCCAAAAACATATAAACGTCATGTTGGCTTAAATGCAATTTTTTTCCCGGAAAATATGACAGGTGGTTTATGCGGGGTATGACAGGTGGTTTATGCGGGGTTAGAAATATGCGGGAAAGGAGATTGGAGGAACATAACCAAGTATTTTGTGCCTTCTAGGACTCCATCTCAGGTTGCTAGTCATGCTCAAAAATTCCTAAAGCGCGTTGAGAAAGAAGACACTGAGAAACATAGGACAACCATTAACGACATTCAATGTCTGTGTTGCGACTCTAGCCCATGCATGTATGGGGCCTCAGGGTCTTTCGTCTAGTCCTCTGGCATATATATTAAGCAGGTTATGTGCACCAACTATCAAATAATATTAGGGCCGATCTATGTGGATGTCTCGACTTTTAATGATTCTCCGTTGTCTAATTAACAACTATATGAACCAATAATAATTTCCTCATAATGATCAGGCTATGATAATAATGTTTTTTTGATTTAAGCAAGCTATGATTTAATCTATCGGCCAATTTTTTAAATGAACTGTAGACTAAAACCGACCGTATTTGTAAAGAAAACTGATCGTTTTCTTATAAAACCGAATGATGTTTAAATATAAACCGACCGTTTTCGAAGCAAACCAAATGGTATTTTTAGCAAATGGTTTTCAAGGGGAATTTTTATAATCGTTTTTATTAAAATACTATGTAAAAAATTGGAAATTTCTAATCTTACAATTAAAAAAAATTAATGATAATAAGAAACTTAATCTTAGGAAATTTTTATATTTCGTTATATACAACTAGGGTTGTAAGCCTTACACTCGAAGTTTGTGAGTTAATCGGTAGTTAGTCTCGTTAAGTATATATATTTTGGCCCCGTAATCATCAAATCAAACCATTAGTCTCGTTAAGTATTTATATTTTCGCCCCGTAATCATCAAATCAAACCCGAATTCAGGAAATTCGAATTTTTCCAAATCAGTTGTCCTGAGCTCCGGTGTTTCAATAAGCTTTTCGTGCATATAATTTGTGACCCCGTCTAATCGTCCTAGGTTTTGTATCATTTCCCTTTTATTTTTTTAAAAATTGATTATACACGAACACGTCAGGGATCGAACTCCGTACCTCCCACAAGGGGGTGCAGAGTTCAACCACTTCACCAATACTTCGTTTGCGTCCCTTTTGTTATATGTATGTATTTTAATTTATACTTGGTTACTTTTTAAGTGCATCAATATTCTTCTCCACGATCAGTTTATTTTTGCGAGACAGATCATCAATGATCATTCATTGGTAAGTCCCATGTGAAGAATACAATGGGCTCAGTTACCGCACATATACACATGTATATTGTCTTCCACTAAGTTGGGGGTTTTCACGGAAATGGTTTCTAAATGTGTTACCCAAATACAACAGGAAACGGTTGAAAACGAACAGCGGGTATATCCAACCAGATACGGTTGAAAACAAATAGCGGGTATATCCAACCAGCTACGGTTGCCTTTATAATTGATATTTTCAACAAGAAACGGTTGAATTTAAAATCTGCTGAATTTATTCATTTCGGTGGGAACTTTCCCGCGAACAAAAAATAGTTTATACTAAATTCAACTGGAAATCGTTGAATAAGATTTCCGTTGATTTTATCCGGTTGAATTTAATTTTTGGTGGGAACTTTCCCGCTGATCCAAAAATTGGTTGTTCTAAATTCAACCGGTTTTGGTTGAATATAAAGCAGTTGAATTTATTCGGTTGAATTTAACTTTTGGGGGGAGATTTCCCGCGCAGGGAAAAATTGGGAACACTAAATTCAACTGGTTCTTGTTAAATTTAAAACCGGTTGAATTTAATCGGTTGAATTTAGTGTCGGTTGAATTTGTTCGGTTGAATTTGAGCGCTGGTCAAAGTTCTAACAACGTTGATTTCAAATTCAACCATATACGGTTGAGTTTAGGTCCGGTTGAATTTAACCGGTTGAATTTAACCCCATTTTCTAGTAGTGTAAGAAGTACCGGTCAAACTACTGGTTGACTGTTAAAATAGCAAAACAAATACATTTATTTTTTTCTAAATTTTTTATCATATCACTAAAATATATAGATCTTGACATCTGTAAGGTTGGATCATTCACAAAATTTTTTAAAAAAATCGAAATATCGGTATGGGACTAAACACTAGAAAGAAGTACTTGTCGAACTATTTTAGTGTTAGGATCTCAACCCCTAAATTCAATTTGTAAAAATAGTTAAAATTTAAATATTCAAATTACTTATTTTTTTTCCGTACACTTTTTTTTTGACAATTTTCATATCCGTATGGTTGGATTATAATTTAAATCAAATACAAAATAAATTAAAACTCAAACTACAATTATTAATTGAACCATAAAAATCTAACTACCATAATGATCTTTTTTGCAAGAACTAAAATATAAATTTTGTGTAAATTTTATTATATATTTTTTTCAGAAATTTCCCGCCATTTTTAAAAATCGAATTCGACCGAAATCCGTTGAATTTAGTACAAAATTCATTGGCGGGAAGATTCCCTCCATTTTTTGGCAAGGCTAAATTCGACCGAATACGGTTGAATTTAGGAGCACGGCTTAACTCAACCATATACGGTTGCATATAAATACGGTTGTATTTATTCGGTTGTAATTAGTATGGCTAAATTCGACCGAATACGGTTGAATTTAGGAGCACGGCTAAACTCAACTGTATACGGTTGCATATAAATACGGTTGTATTTATTCGGTTGTAATTAGTACTAAATTGGACTGTGTGAATACGACCGTATATAAATACGACCGCATGCGGTTGAATTTAGTCGCGCCATTAAATTCAACCGTAAACGGTTGAATTTGATGTAAGTTGTATTTGTGCGGTGGTATTTAGCCTTGTTTTCTTATAGTGATATCATTTTCGACTAGATTATTTAACAGGCTCGACTCGTTTGAAAAAATTATTTTTTGTTTGATGCACTATGTGCAACACTTCACAATGCAAAGCTATGCAAAAAAACTGGAAAATCATGAAACTATGCAAAATCGTGCAACTATATACCACACATAAGAACCATTACATACTTCATATAGGAGATATAAATTTCTTTTTTTTGTTGTGCAGGCCTTACCTAGGAAGAAAATAAAATAAAGTTCTAATGGATAAAACAAGATGAAAGTCATGATAATTTGATTTATTTAATAATAGAATTGAATTGTCAGTATTTAAAAGAAGACAAGTAAATAACATGAATAGTTAAGATAATTAAATTTTACAACTTTTTTTTTAGTTACAAGACAGTAAATTTTTTATTTTTAAAATGAATGTGGTATAAAAAATTATAAATTTTATGTGTAATCCGCAATAAATTTTATTATAAAAATGAATGTGGTATTACACATAAATTTTATGTGTAATACAAGATATGAATGTGGTATTTTTAAATTTTTTATTTTTAAAATGAATGTGGTATAAAAATTATAAATAAATTGTATTCGCTCGAGTCATATTTAGTAAACTAGTTGTATTTAGTACTAAATACGACCGAATAATACAACCGCTTAAATACGACCGGCTAAATACAACCGCTTCCGGTCAAATTTAATTTTTCGGATAAAATTCGAATACCCCGCCCAAATATTTAAGTTTAATGACAAATTTCGTCGCAAGTACCTAATTCCGTCGAAACAATGAATTTCGTCATAAAGAAAATATCGTCACAAGATGATTTTTCTGTCGTAAGTTTTGAGCTGGGACCACAACTTAGCAACAATTCAATTAAAAATTATTATTATAAAGTGATGAGCATTTGTCGGAAGTAACCTACAACTTCCGTCATAAGTTTATTTCTAATAAACCGGTCATTCTTGCATATGATTCAAGTTAATTTCATAAATACAGACAAGTATTTAATTCGATGAAAACTGTAATTGCCCATTGGAGTCGAGTTCTCATACTTGTCCATAAGCGCGTGGTTTATAAGGCTATCAGATTAATCACCGCTTTGCTTGCAGTCCTTAGACTGACTTTCTGGGAAAGTGATATCATGGACTCCGCTTACTGATTTTGGAGATAACGCATCATGAAATGTTAAAGCTTCCTCCTTCTGTAAGGAAACGAAAGCAAGGATCATATTTTCAGAGTCAGGCAAAACTTTTTCTCGTTGAAGGTTACTGTATTCTCTATTAAAAAAGCAGTTGACCATTTAAGTTCTCCAGAAATCAGCTTCAAGGTCTCACCAGTTGTACTTTCACATGACTTGTTCATAAATCATTATGGAGACAAGTATTACTTATCGGTGCATTACTTCTTCCTTGTTCATCTCTTATGTGGAGAATAGGTGAAATTAAAGAATAGAGAGGTGCAGAAATTAAAGAGCATAAGTAGAGGATAATGTGAGGAGAATATGTTAGAGATGAAGACAAATAATATGGAGGAAGTGGACTGACAAAGAGAGAGAAAATCACTCGCTCATTCTAACAACCATTGATATCTCTCATTTGTTGTTAATCTAAGGGCTGTAAATGGTTGCACTTACAATCCGTGTGCTTCTGTTTCATCCAATAACTGCTAGCAACCTGTTGAACACAGATCGGTCCTCCTCGTTGAATAAATTGTGAAAAATCGTTGTTTTAATTAACATTAGCTTAAATCCCACGAGTTGTCGTTGATATTTAAAAATTTTATTTATTCTGTTATATTTTAATTTTAAATTTTTTTGTTAATATATAATTATTATAAATTTATAATAAAAATAATATGATAACTTTTGTAAAATAAGTAAGTTCCGTCTAGTGGTTTAACAATTTAGTAGTTTAGCGGATATGTAACAATATTTATTTATTTATTAATAATAAAATACATTGTGATCGTAGTTTAGTAAAATAAGTAGACTATATCTAGTTGTTTAATAATTTAGTAGTATAGCGGATATATAACACTATTTTTTTATTTTCTTTAATAACCAAAATTATAGAATAACTGTTAACCCAAATTATGACTCATTCCGGTTATTATCATATAATATAGATTTCGTCTATATCAGTTTAAAAAACTCATCCAATTATCTTTTTCAAAATTAATATTTTGTGATCAAATTGCTATTTAGAAAAAACTAATTATCAAACACTAATATTAAAGATTTTATTTGGTCAAACCATTAATTTGAATTAGAAAGCATAAATTTATTTATTTGTAAAAGTCTCTGTGTGGAACTATAACAAAAATATATATTGAAATCCGTACAATTTGATCGTCCAGTTATATTGTAAAAGTCAAGTTTTAGTTTGACTAGTATAGTTAACTGGTGTTGAATCTTAGAATTGGTTTTTCGATTATTTTAAAAATATTTTTCAATGATCCAACCGTATGGATGTCAATAGATATATATATTAGTTATATAACCAAAATTTAGTATCAAAATATATTTATTTGGTTAGACATTTTAACAGTCAAGTAATAGTTTGACTAGTACAGTTACTGGTGTTGAATCTTGAATTAGTTTTTCGATTATTTTAAAAATATTTTTCAACAATCCAACCATATGGATGTCAATAGACATATATATTAGTGATATAACCAAAATTTCATATCAAAATAATTTTATTTGATTTGACATTTTAACAGTCAACCAATAATTTGACGAGTAGAGCTAACTAGTGTCGAATCCTGAATTAGTGTTTCGATTATTTTAAAAATATTTTTCAATGATCTAACCATATGTATGTCAATAGATATATATATTAGTTATATAACCAAAATTTCATATCAAAATATATTTATTTGGTTTGACATTTTAACTGTCAAGTAATAGTTTGACTAGTACAGTTAACTGGTGTTGAATCTTGAATTAGTTTTTCGATTATTTTAAAAATATTTTTCAATGATCCAACTGCATGGATGTCAATAAATATATATATTAGTGATATAACCAAAATTTAATATCAAAATAATTTTATTTGGTTTAACATATTAACAGTCAAGCAACAGTTTGACTATTACAGCTAAATAGTGTTGAATCTTGAATTAGTGTTTCGATTATTTTAAAAATATTTTTCAACGATCCAACCGTATGGATATCAATAGATATATATTATTTACATAAATAAAATTTCATATCACAATAATTTTATTTGGTTTGACATTTTAACAGTCAAGTAATAGTTTGACTAGTACAGCTGAATTAGTTTTTCGATTATTTTAAAAATATTTTTCAACAATCCAACCGTATGGATGTCAATCGATATATATATATATTAGTACTATAACCAAAATTTGATATCAAAATAAATTTATTTGGTTTGTCATTTAATAGTCAAGTATCAGTTCGACCATTACAGCTAACTAATGTTTAGTTCTGAATTGGTGTTTCGATTATTTTAAAATATTTTTCAACAATCCAACCGTATGGATATTAATAGATATATATATTAGTAATATAACCAAAATTTCATATCAAAATAAATTTATTTGGTTTGTCATTTAACAGTCAAGTATCAGTTCGACTAGTATAGCTAACTAGTGTTTAGTTCTGAATTTGTGTTTTGATTTTTTTTAAAATATTTTTCATCGATCCAACCGTATGGATGACAATATACATGCACATATATATATATATATATTAGTGATATAATCAATATTTCATATTAAATTATTTTATCAAAATATTTAATTTTTTTCTAAAATTCTTGAAATGTCACCCAAACAAATAAATGCTCACATTAATATGGTTGGATCATGAAATAATATTTTTTAAAAATTAAAATTATCAAAATTCATGTGCTAATTTATGACGAAATCGGTCATAAATTATTTTCTGCAGAATTTGAGAAAATTCGAATTTACCGCCCAAATTTTGGGGAAAAGGTTAAATTTCCCTCTTTGATAACTTACGATGAATTTTAATTTTCATCGTAAATTGGATGTTCCAATATTTTACGTCACAAATATTTTGTCGTAAATTTAGATGAAATCTTTTTTTTTATTTAATTTCAAATTAAAATTTTAATAAAAATATTTAACTTATGACGAAATGTTCAAATCGTCGCAACTTCAAATGATTTTTATTTTCCCGCCAATTTTTTTTGGGATAAAGTTAAATTTCCCTCTTTGATAACTTTCGACAAATTTAAATTTTCATCGTAAATTTGACGATCCGATTTTTTTCGTCGCAAATATTTAGTTGTAAATTTAGATAAAATATTTGTTTATTCAATTTCAACTTAAAATTTTAATAAGAATAATTAACTTACGACGAATTGTTTAAATCGTCGCAACTTCAAATTATTTTTATTTTTGTTTAATCGTGTCGTGCATAATTTTATTAATAAAATACTAAACTTACGACGGTTTTGGGTTTCGTAGTAAATATTTACGACATTTTACTTTTTTCCGTCGTAAGTTGGGCGCTCATTTTTTTCCGTCGTAAGTTGGCCGTCGTAAATGGCCCATTTTGTTGTAGTGTCTAGCATATATATTAAGCAGGTTATGTGCACCAACTATCAAATAATATTGGGGCCGATCTATGCGGATGTCTTGACTTTTAATGATTCTCTATTGTCTAATTAACAACTATATGAACCAATAATAATTTCATCATAATGATCAGGCTATGATATTAATGTTTCTTTGATTTAATCAAGTTATGATTTAAACTATCGGCCAATTTTTTAAATGACCTGTAGACTAAAACCGACCGTATTCGTAAAGAAAACCGATCATTTTCTTATTAAACTGAATGATGTTTAAATATAAACCGACCGTTTTCGAAGCAAACCAAATTGTATTTTTAGCAAATGGTTTTCAAGAGGAATTTTTATAATCGTTTTAATTAAAATACTATGTAAAAAATTGGAAATTTCTAATCTTACAATTAAAAAAATTAATGATAATAAGAAACTTAACTTAGGTAACTTTTAAATGTCGTTATATACAACTAGGGTTGTAAGCCTTACACTCGAAGTTTGTGAGTTAATCGATAGTTAGTCTCGTTAAGTATATATATTTTGGCCCATAATCATCAAATCAAACCAGAATTCAGGAAATTCGAATTTTTTCCAAATCAGTTGTCCTGAGCTCCAGTGTTTCAATATGGATCATATTTTTTACTTTTTTAATAATCAATGAAATTGACACTAGCTTTTCGTGCTTATAATTTGTGACCCGGTCTAATCGTCCTAGGTATTGTGTCATTTCCCTTTTATTTTTTTAAAAATTGATTACACACGCAAACGTCAGGGATCGAACTCCGTACCTCCCACAAGGGGGTGCAGAGTTCAACCACTGCACCAATACTTCATTTGCGTCCCTTTTGTTATATGTATGTATTTTATTTTATACTTGGTTACTTTTTTAGTGCATCAATATTCTTGTCCTCGATAAGTTTGTTTTTGCGAGACAGATCCTCAACGATCATTCATTGGTAAGTCCCATGTGAAGAATACAATGGGCTCAGTTATCGCACATATACACATGTATCTTGTCTTCCACTAAGTTCGGGTTTTTCACGAAAATGGTGTTCCTGTTTCTCGAAATAGAGGTAAGGTTTGGGTCCATTTTACCCTCCTGGGACCCCGCTCTAAGCGGGATATAATGAGTCTGTTTGTTTTGGTTTGGTTAAATATTTAATAAAAATATCATAACATTCAAGTTACCAAAGTACGAGTTACCAAAGTATGAAAGTACAAGTTAATTCCAAAATAAGAATATATCAAAGGAAAATGGAACTGTGCTGATTAAAACTATGAAGTCAAGCATAATTGGTTAATACTACGAAGTTAAGCGTGCTTTTGCAAGAGTAGTTTTTGGAGGGGTGACCCTCGGGAAGGTGCCATATTTTTTTTTGTTTTTTTTTAAAATATGAAAAGCATCTATTGTATTATGATAATTTACATAAAAACCATCCCTTTGTGTTACCTTCACCATTTACAAAAATAAAAACTATAATTTCATTCAATTTTCACATTTCGTTGAAAGAAATACATATATTTCCTATTTTCTCATATTAAACATAAAATAATATATATAGATATTAGGAAATTAAGCGACTATATCTCAAATATATTAAGAATTGGTTTGGTGATAAAAAATGTGTACGGATCAAGAATAATTCGTGTCACATACTTTGTATAGAATTATCCATGGATTAATTGGTAAGATCGAAATTTTTTAGAATCGGAAAACCAAACTCAACACTAATTATATTCATGTTTCGACGCGCCTGCGTACTATTTTTTGAACTAAAAGCAATAACTAATCGTCTCTTTTTATACCAGTTTTCACTTATAGTTTAATTAACCGTCTCTTTCTTTCTTTCTCTCTAGTAGACACATATCTCTCTCTACTACTACTATTGCAATGGATCTCTCTACTACTACTAATTAGACTAATTGTTAAAATGTTCTTTGCCACTCTCGCGGAAGTAATCTACTTTCCTTGCTTTAAATTTTTTTAATTGCTCAAATAGGTCTTGCATGTTTAGGTTTATTATTCTTCAAATTTTTAAGTAGAGATATACGACTTTTAAATGGTCTGTTTGTATTATATGATGAACCTAATATTTTAGAAGTTTGGGTTGAGTTTTGTGTTTATTAAATGTAAAATTTATGATTTATATGAGTTTTATATATTTGGTGTTAGTTTTGTCATTTATGAGTAGTTTTGTGATTGATTATGGTGGTTTTTTAAACCAAATTGTAGCCCATTTGTAATTAAACAAGATTAAATTGATTGGCGGAAAATTGTGTAGATTTTAGATTAGATTGAATTAAATATGAAAAATTGGAGTTGATTTGTTAAAATTTAGAGATTGCTTTAGCATATGTAACTTTTAAAATTTTGTTAAAGATATGTGCATACATGAGATTGTGTATTTGATCAGGTTTGTAGCTTGTGAAACTTGAACACTTGCAAAACTTAAAACTTGTGATTATATAGAATTAATGATATATTAGTTAAATTTGTGATTATAAATGGACCGATATCAATTCATTTTGATTCTCGATTATTACGTATATATATATTTATGGATAGATAGACATTGATATTCTATATCTTCATTTACAGCTTATAGTTTTGGTTGAGTTTGTGTTTGTTAAGTTTAAATATTATAATTATATATATCACGAGTTTTTGTATTTATTTTTCCTTGTAGGGTGTTCTTTGGTGGCTTGTGTTTGTGTTCGCCAATTTGGTGATCATATTGGCTCTAATGGCTAGAAAAGGCCAATCCGACAATAGGGAGAAGAGCAAGAAGAAGATGGCAGAAAGTATCAAGGAAAAAAATAAGAAGAAGACTGGAGGGCGACGGGGTGGAAGCAGGTTGAGGGATGAACCGGATGAGGAGGAGGAGGAGGAGAGGATGTAGAACTGGAGTGGCGTGTACATGAAGAGGAATATTTTGATACAGGACGCCGAGCTCGAGCAGTTGCTCACCGCCGATATAAATATGGACATTTTATTGGAATTCGGGGAACTCTATCCGATAAATTAATTCCAATAAGCATAACACGTGGATAATATATTTTTATCATTTCAGTCATTCATTTATGCTTCTCTCCGGTTTATTTCACTGTTCGATATATATATAAACAAATATTACATTGTATTTTTTGGAGTATTAATAATGTCGTGGCTAAAAAAACTATCTTCAAGTTATGCGATTGACATGGCCAGTAGGTATGTCTATCTATGGAGATGTCATGGCTACAACTTCAAAGTGGATTACGGATGTGATTTCTGATTTCAATATAAGTGATTATTTTAATTATTTATAGAATGTGTTTAATTTTTTTTGTAAATTACTATATTTGTGTATGTTTTGAAAATGTCTTTTGTTGATTTTTGTAAAGATACTACACACATAGACCCGACCAGACCAAAGAAGAAGCTCATGATAGTATTTATAAGCATGTTCGAAACAAAATGAAGCGTACTTTAAACAACACACAATCAAGGTGATGGAAGAGGCGGGAAAACCTCTTGAGTAATTAAACACGGGGTACTTTAGTGAAGAGTTTTGGCAGGCCCTTTTTGAGTATTGTTAAAGTGAAGGCCACATACATCGCTCTAATGTTGGCTCTAGCATTCGATAGATGTTTAAAACTTTGCATAATGTGGGTGCAAAGGGCTTTTATGAATGGGAAGTGGTACAAAATTCCTTTTTTATAAGTGTGTAAGTATATATCTACATAACTTGTATTGATTTAACTCGTAATAACTTGTTTATTTTTTTGATTGACCTTTGTATAGGATTATTTGAAATCTACAAAACCAGGTTGGTGGTATAACAAGACGCATATGAAGAAGAAGGGGAAAAAGGTTCAGATAGACCAACTCCCGGAAGATGGGGATTTCTTGACTAAGGAGAGTCGAATGATTGCGGTAATTTTTTGGATTTTATTTCTTAATTCAAACTAGGATATATTCATGCTTCACACACACACACACCCATATATTTTCTATATGTACTAATTTTAACTAATTATGTGTCACAGTATACAGGCCTCATATGCGGATATAGTGGAGCAGAATTGGGATTGGTTTGTGAGTGGACCCGGTGGCGAGGAAGAGGCTTTGCATCCAATACACTGGTGGCTTGAAGCTGTGGCCTCAAGGTATTGAAGATCACCGAAAATCCAAATTATTGGTTATCCCCGAATTTCGGCATTCAACCTCACCCGGTGGCGTGATAACTATGACGGAACGGGCTTGTGGTTTTTAGTTAAGATCGAGTCATCTGTTTACATGCGTTTAACCTTAGTACTGTAGTTTTGAATAATTTAATTTATAAATGATGTTTCAACATGGTTTGTAATTATAACTGCTTCTCTGAATGGTATGGTGAACGTAAATGGTGTTTTATATTTTATTTGATTAATATTTATACATTATTTTGAATTGGTTTGGAAAAAACAAGGGGGTGCTGAATTTCTGTTATGTTTTTTTAAAATTAAAGGCTTAAAGGTGACCGGTAAAACCAACGAAAAGAAAGAAACTGACTAAACCCTATAAAAATGACTAAATGTAACCGAACCCGACTAACCACCAGCTGGGTCAAAGTGGTCGGATTCAAATCACGGTCGGGTTTCTCTGGTCAATTTTTCAGCTTCTGCATCTTTTTGTTCTTTTTGTGCATTTGTCAAAAGAGAGCAATTATAAACCGACTGACAGATGTTTTGTTGGTCGGTTAAAATTCAGTCGATTAAAGACGGTTGGTTAGCAGGAAAAAGTTTGAACACCTAGTGGTGACACATGACACATGTTGATCGGTTATGTTGGTCGGTTAAATTTATATGTTGGTAAGTTTAGGTGGTCGGGTATAATACACTCAGTTATAGACGGTCGGCTAGTAGGAAAAAGTTGGAACGTCTAGTGCTAACACATGGCCGAGGCCCGTATACTTGTTAGCTGACGTAGATGTGCCACATCATGGTTCGTGGGCCTAACATGTCGGCCTAGACCCAGAAACGTGTCAGGATACGTTACTTTGACCGTCAAATAAGGTCAACGTCATTTTTGGTCAAACATGACCATATTTCTCCAAAACCGACGAGGGTAAACCCGACCACGCATTATGTTGAGGTTTACCTAAACCTGATCGATTTTTAAGGGAAACCGACTGTTGTTGCGAGCAGTTTAAACTCTGTTTCTTATAGTGAAAGCAAATATAAATCATACAATAGAAATAGTTATGATTGCTAGAAAAACTCATCATTGATGCATTATATTTATACAAATAGTTACATTAACATCACCTAGATAGTTAATGAAAGCTTAGTTGGCGATCTGTGAGGGCACGCAATGGTATATTAACATAAGTTATATTTTTATAGTAACCGGATATTTTTATTTTCCTTATGTTATGTTTGGTTGGGGGAGTAAAATGGAATGGAATGGAATGAGATTTTATGTGTAAAATGATAAAATATTCAAAATTTTCACCATTTAACCCACTCCATTCATAACCACCGAAACTTTAATCAAACACCCCCAATTTTAGATGGAATGTACTAACCTCATTTTTTCAAAATTTTTATCATAACAATTTGACATATCAATTTTTTTTTCAAATCTTCCCTCCAACTCACATTTATTTCCCCTCAGAATTTGGGAACTGATTTCGATGAGAAAGCTAAGGGCTAAAAAGATAGCCAAAGGAAAAGGGAAATTAAAAGAGAAGGATGAGGCCGAACAGGAAAAGGCCAAAAAACGAGAGGCCAATGTGCTAAAGCTCAAGGCTATAAAGCTATGAAGGGAGAATTTGGAACTAGAGGAGAAGGCACTGAGGGCCTCGCTGGAAGAGACTGAAGGGGCTAAGAGTTATCAAAAAGAGAATTGAGTCCATATTGAGGAATATGAGTCCACGGACTTTGACTCACACTATAGAATGAGGAGGATGAAAGTCGCATTGACTTCAAACTTTGACCAAGAAGCAGAAGAGGATATGTCTCATACTAGGCTACCAGGCTGGTGAAAGCCATGTTTGGGGACATAAGGTTTAGCCGCGAACCGATGGTGACCACAGAGATCGAAGCTTACTGGCCTTTTTCTGGGGAACAAAAACAGTTCTCGAAGATGGGGATTTCTTGACTAAGGAGAGTCGAATGATTGCGGTAATTTTTTGGATTTTATTTTTTAATTCAAACTAGGATATATTCATGCTTCACACACACACACACCCATATATTTTATATATGTACTAATTTTAACTAATTATGTGTCACAGTATACAGGCCTCATATGCGGATATAGTGGAGCAGAATTGGGATTGGTTTGTGAGTCGACCCGGTGGCGAGGAAGAGGCTTTGCATCCAATACACTGGTGGCTTGAAGCTGTGGCCTCAAGGTATTGAAGATCACTGAAAATCCAAATTATTGGTTATCCCCGAATTCCGGCATTCAACCTCACACCAAATCTAGCTGCCAATTATCGGGCCTAACATACCGGTGGGGCATGATCGGTTATTCCGGATCCAATCTTCACCTCCTTTGTCCAAACAGTTTAAAATGATACACAGGAAAATGTGACCACCTATTGGTCTCCTCCAAACTTTCAAATGGTGCGGAACATGGTAAACGCCGCTCTTGAACTTCAAAAGAACCCAGAAAGTGGTTCGCAACCATTTTCCACTTCTATTGTTAATGAGATAAACCGAGTGGTCGAGGAAATCCTCAAGTCGATCTATAACAAGTATGAAAAAAAAGGTAAACATTTTTTTTGCTAAATTAAATATATATATTAACAACAAAATGAATACAGGGGTTGACCCTTGCTCTAAGACAAGCCTAGAGACCACTATCTATAGTCAATCTACACGAGTAGATTGAAGATAGAAAGACAAAAAGGGCTCAAGCTAATATATTAAAGAGTATTAGGAATGTTCATATTCAACATTCGTCGGTTCAGACCTCTACTTAGTTTCACCCAAGCTTCATCCTGGTCAAAGTACAAATTAATTAATTGTATATGTTCTTGTACATAGGTGATGCAGAGGAGGTAATGCAGAGGAATAGAGAGGAAGGCAAGATTGGAGAGGGTGGCGCAAAGAATGGATAGGGTGATGGTGGCGCCGAGCATGGAGATGACGGTAGAGATGATGATGACAACCATCAATGACGAAGTCATCTTCGTGAGGGGTGAGCTGTGATAACTATGACGGAACGGGCTTGTGGTTTTTAGTTAAGATCGAGTCATCTGTTTATATGTGTTTAACCTTAGTACTGTAGTTTTGAATAATTTAATTTGTAAATGATGTTTCAACATGGTTTGTAATTATAACTGCTTCTGTGAATGGTATGGTGAACATAAATGGTGTTTTATATTTTATTTGATTAATATTTATACATTATTTTGAATTGGTTTGGAAAAAACAAGGGGGTGCTGAATTTCTGTTATGTTTTTTTAAAATTAAAGGCTTAAAGGTGACCGGTAAAACCAACGAAAAGAAAGAAACTGACTAAACCCTATAAAAATGACTAAATGTAACCGAACCCGACTAACCACCAGCTGGGTCAAAGTGGTCGGATTTAAATCACGATTGGGTTTCTCTGGTCAATTTTTCAGCTTCTGCATCTTTTTATTCTTTTTATGCATTTGTCAAAAGAGAGCAATTATAAACTAACTACCTTTTTAAACCGACTGACAGATGGTTGGTTTTGTTGGTCGGTTAAAATTCAGTCGATTAAAGACGGTTGGTTAGCAGGGAAAAGTTTGAACACCTAGTGGTGACACATGACACATGTTGATCGGTTATGTTGGTCGGTTAAATTTATATGTTGGTAAGTTTAGGTGGTCGGGTATAATACACTCAGTTATAGACGGTCGGTTAGTAGGAAAAAGTTGGAACGTCTAGTGCTAACACGTGGCCGAGGCCCGTACACTTGTTAGCTGACGTGGATGTGCCACATCATGGTTCGTGGGCCTGACATGTCGGCTTAGACCCAGAAACATGTCAGGATACGTTACTTTGACCGTCAAACAAGGTCAACATCATTTTTGGTCAAACATGACCATATTTCTCCATAACCGACGAGGGTAAACCCGACCACGCATTATGTTGAGGTTTACCTAAACCTGATCGATTTTTAAGGGAAACCGACTGTTGTTGCGATCAGTTTAAACTCTGTTTCTTATAGCGAAAGAAAATATAAATCAGACAATAGAAATAGTTATGATTGCTAGAAAAACTCATCTTTGATGCATTATATTTATACAAATAGTTACATTAACATCACCTAGATAGTTAATGAAAGCTTAGTTGGCGATCTGTGAGGGCACGCAAAGGTAGATTAACATAAGTTATATTTTTATTGTAACCGGATATTTTTATTTTCCTCATGTTATGTTTGGTTGGGGGAGTAAAATGGAATGGAATGGAATGAGATTTTATGTGTAAAATGATAAAATATTCAAAATTTTCACCATTTAACCCACTCCATTCATAACCACCGAAACTTTAATCAAACACCCCCAATTTTAGATGGAATGTACTAACCTCATTTTTTCAAAATTTTTATCATAACAATTTGACATATCAATTTTTTTTTCAAATCTTCCCTCCAACTCACATTTATTTCCCCTCAGAATTTGGGAACTGATTTCGATGAGAAAGCTAAGGGCTAAAAAGATAGCCAAAGGAAAAGGGAAATTAGAAGAGAAGGATGAGGCCGAACAGGAAAAGGCCAAAAAACGAGAGGCCAATGTGCTAAAGCTCAAGGCTATAAAGCTACGAAGGGAGAATTTGGAACTAGAGGAGAAGGCACTGAGGGCCTCGCTGGAAGAGACTGAAGGGGCTAAGAGTTATCAAAAAGAGAATTGAGTCCACATTGAGGAATATGAGTCCACGGACTTTGACTCACACTATAGAATGAGGAGGATGAAAGTCGCATTGACTTCGAACTTTGACCAAGAAGCAGAAGAGGATATGTCTCATACTAGGCTACCAGGCTTGTGAAAGCCATGTTTGGGGACATGAAGTTTAGCTGCGAACCGATGGTGACCATAGAGATCGAAGCTTACTGGACTTTTTCTGGGGAACAAAAACAGTTCTCGAAGATGATCGACTTCAATGGGAGGGGGGATCCTGAAGACCATTGTGACAAATACGAGTTGCTGATGATGGGCATCGGCCATAGCTAGAAAATGTTGTGTAAGATGTTCAAAACTTATCTGAAGGGAGGAGCGTCGATGTGTACAAGTCCTTTTGGCCACAATCGATCAACTCTTATGAGCAACTAAAGGGAAAATTCATTAGGAATTACTCCCACTTATGCCTAAGGGAGAAGGACACTGAAACCCTAATACATTGCAGGAAGAGGGACAATGAATTTTGGGCGACTACCTGGCCCGATTTAAGGAAGAAGCCAAAATGGTTACAAATCTGAATAAAATGAAAGCTATGGGATATCTGACTACCGGGCTATACCCAGTTAAAGGTAAAAAGCTTCTATCATCCCTTTATCATTACCCCCTAAATCCTTTAATGACATATATATGAGGGGTGAGAACACTCGTAGGAAAATGGAAATTCTGTGGGGTTATAGAGATCTCCGAAGAGATGAGCGAAGTAGACAGTTCAGCCACAACGAGTACTCCTGAGGGTCCAGCTGGGACCGAAGGAAAGATCGTAGGATCGATGGGAAGAAACAGATAGACCGAGACCTGTAAAGGCAAAGAGATAGAGATTCGACCGTGTTTGCACCTCTTAACGTGCCAATCTCCAAAATTCTCCATGAAATTAAAGGCAAACCAGGCTTCATCCGTCCTTCCAAGATGAAAATGGTCGAACAAAATAAAAATACCGACAATTACTACGACTACCATTAGCATAAGAGATATAACACTGATGAATGTTTCCACCTGAAGAAGTTGAATGAAAAGATTATCAATGCAGGAGAAGTGAATGAGTTGGTAAGGTATTTGAGAGACATATTGGAGCAGAATGATGCAAGAAATAGAGGACCCAAATAAAGGTATAAGGGGGAGGTGAAGACTATTTCTGGGGGCAATGCTCTCGGTCTTGATAGCAATAATGCCAGGAAAAGGTACCCGCGTCAAATCTATAACTTGCACGAATTTAACCCGGCTAAGAAGACCATGCCTCTCTTATTTACCGAAGAAGATAATGAAGATGTCAGATACCCCCATGAGGATCTGCTGATAATTAATCCCATCATCGAAGAGAACAAGATATGGAAAATTCAAGTGGACGAAGGAAGCTCGGCTAACATCCTGTTCTATCTGATATACTACAAGATGAACCTAGTCGGACAACAAATGATATTATGCCACGAGGCACCCCTTGAGGCCTTCGGCGTATAACATATTCCTTGTGAAGGTACAATAACCCTTCATGTCCTCATTGGTAAAATGCCCTACACTGCTGAAAAATAGGTAAAATTCTACATTATGAGGGTCGAAAGCCCTTACAACGCACTTTTGAGATGACCATTCTTATCCACTTTTTAAGCCATGGAGTTGATTCCTCATCTCAAGCTGAAGTTTCCCACGGAAAAGGGGGTTGGGGAAAAAAAAGGACCAGAAGACATCAAGAATTCTTAAGCTGGAGAATCTTGACAAAGACTAGGAGTACGAGGAGAATGACTTCAACGGGAAAAGAAAACATTCAGAGGCCAAACCGAGTGAAAATAAACAGTTGATGAACATTGAGTAAGAGAAATTTGGGACTTATTTATCGTATACGACCATCGAACCCGCCACCAAGGTAGAAGAAATTGAACTTTATACGGGATGCTCGGGAAATATGGCTCGTATAGGGAAAAATATGGAATCTGACCTGAAAGAGAATGTCATAGCAGGAGTAAGGCAATACCATTATGTCTTCACATAGGGGGCCGAAGGCATGCCTGGGTTAAATTTGAAAGACGTCTAACCATTATCTTAATGTGAATCCCGAGGTGAAGCATATGAAGAAGAAGATGAGGACCTTCGCCTTGGAGCGCCAAAAGGTTATTGAAGCCGAAGTTGAGAAGTTGGTGGAAGCCAAGTTCATTGAGCAAATTAAATACCTTTATTGGCTTGCTAATGTGGTAGTGGTCAAGAAAAAAATAACAAGTGAAGAATGTGTGTAGACTGCAAGGACATGAATAAAGACTGCCTGAAGGACAATTATCTTCTGTCAAGCATTAATCAATTGATAGACCCCACTGCCAGTCACCAAGTCATCAGCTTTCCTGACACCTTTTCACGCTACCATCAAATCTCTATGAACACTTCTGATATTACGAAGACAGCTTTTATCAAGTCGAAGAAGACATATGCTTACATCAAAATGCCCTTCGACCTGAAGAATATAGGGGAAACCTTTCAGTGTATGGTCAACAAGGTCTTTAAAAAGAAAATCGGGCCGAATATGGAATATTAAGTGGATGACATGATCATTAAGTGACTATTTCTAGATCATGTCAAAGATCTCGGAGAATGTTTTGAGACTGTAAAAAGAAATAACGTGAAGATTAATCCGGGCAAGTGCACGTTTGGAGTAGCAAGAGGAAATTTATTGAGATATATGGTCAATGAGCGAGTAATCAAAGAAAACCCAGAAAAGATTCAAGTATTTTTAAACATGTGAGCCCCGAAGTGTATTGTGGACATTCAGAAACTGACGGGGTGATTAGCAGCGCTTCTCCGCTTCATATCACGGTCAGCCGAAAAGGTACTACATGTTCTTCTCCGTACTAAAGGGATCGAAGAACTTTGAATGGGGAATTAAATGTCAAAAAAAATTTGAGCAACTCTAGGATTACCTAACTGGAGCACCTTTCCTGATGAGGCCCGACCCTAAAGGAAACACTTCATCTGTATTTGGTCGTGTTGGTTCAGACATTAGGCGCTGTATTGGTGAAAGAACAGGAAGGTAACCAACACCCTGTGTTCTACATATCACACATGCTTAAAGAAGCTGAAACCAGGTACCACAATGCATAAAAGTTCGCATATGGTTTGGTCATGGCCCCCCGAAAATTGTGACATTATTTTCAAGGAAGAACAGTGCAAGGTGTGACTGACCAGCCGCTTAAAAATATTCTGAAAAGACTAGAGGCTTCGAGAAGAATGGTCACCTAGTTGATTGAGGTGGGTGAATACGATCCGGATTATATGCTGAGGATATCTATTAAAGAACAAGCGCTAGTCGACTTCATGGTAGAATACACCTTTTCAGAACAGAAGGATTAACTCCCAAAAAATAATTGGTTCATCAACCAGGAAAATGGAAGCTCTTTGGCGATGGTTTAGTAGCATGATCAAAGTATGGGGCGGGTCTCATTCTATCCTCCCCCGATGGATTTGAAAGATGTCAGGCTATTCGGTTCACTTTCTCTCTCACCAAAAATGACCCCGAATATGAAGCCTTGCTAGCTAGGATGGACTTAGCAAAAAATTTAGAGGCAAAACACCTGATGGTGTTCAGCGACTCTATATTGGTGGTGAAACACTTCTCCGAGGAATATGAGCAGAGAGATCATCGGACACGTGCCTCTGCTACCAAGGTACGTGAATTTTATTTGTCTTTTCAGTCTTTTGAGTTAAGACAAATTGGAAGGGAAAATAATAGCCGAGCAGATGCACTGTCTCATTTGGCATCGGACGAAACTCAAAACCTTATTGGGTCGATCTACTTATCCGAAGTGAAAACCCCTTCGATCGACAAGAAGCAGTGTTTGGAAATCGATCAAGTGATCAGATGGATGACACCAATTCGAGCCTTTCTGGAGAAGGGAACACTGCTATGAAATAAAAAAGAGGCACAGAAAGTCAGATACAGAGCGGACAGTTATACAGTCAATAATGGCAAACTCTACAGGAGGTCGGCCTCCCCCACCCCACTACTAGAAAGACATCAATAGACATCGGCCAAAAATCGATGTCTATGAACAAAAAAATCTGATGTCTTCGTGGGTGATGTTACAGACCCCCCATTTAACATCGGATTTAAACTGATGTGAAAGGGGACATATAACATCGGTTTTTAATATGAAACCGATATTTATATCTTGATGTTAATTTCTAATGCACATCTATTATTTATATATTATTATAATATAATATTTTTATCATTTTAAAGATATGTTGGATAAGTAATAATTACTTAAAAAGAATAATTAATAGTACAATTATATTAACAAATAAATACTTAAAAACATTCCCCGACAGCGGCGCCAAAAACTTGTTATCGGTTTTACAACCTTAACGCAAGAGCACGTATCGCAACAAGTAGTATATAAATTTATTCCCACGAAGACTATTAATAAGATGTTAAATACCAATTACTACTTTTCTTTTAATTCAAGTCAAATAAAAATCAAGTGAAGTTTTTACTAAATTATCACTAAATTAATTAAACTAACACAATAGAGAATAACAAATTTCAAGAGAAAGAAAACTAGGCCTTTAACTTCATCTTATGTTCTTCAACAAGCTTCTTCTTTAACCTCTATTCTCATGGTCTAATTGCTAGTCTAAGGCAATCATGTATTCACAAGGACCTTCTGAATCTCAAGTGACTCTAATTTATGCAATAACCCTCATATTCCTATGTAAGTTTTAACAGCATAAAAAGCATTAAGTTTCGTCTTAATTGGACTTCTTAGGGTGTTTAGGTATATTCCTATCCTAACCACAAATTAATATAAATATTAATCCTAAGATATATTAATTGGGTCTTAACTTAGGGTTTCTCTTCCAAGTCCGCCTAAATTACGAAATAAATCTCAAGGGTGATCAATCTTTGAGAAGCATTAAACACAAATCAAAATAAACAATTAATACGACCACAAAAATAGAGAGAAAAGAATACAACTTATATACTAACAAGAGAATCCATTAAAGGACTAGAGAGAAAATTAGTTCATCGTCTCAAAAGAAAATAATACACAAGAGTATGTAAACATATTGGAAAAGTAAGGAGAAAAGATGAAAACTGTAGATGCAGCAATCTCCTCTTCTTCAAGCTTTTTTCCTCTTCAGCGTAGCCTCCCTTTTTCTTCTCCAGGAACCCAATACTTAATAATAATATCTGATGTATCTATGTGTATCTAATTATTGTATTTTAATGTTTTAAGGAAAATACAAATAAGTTTCCCAAACTGATTCTGTTTTCCAAGTAAAATTCGTAGTTGATTTTCTTGAGAAAGTCTGGGCCGCTCCAGATGGATATTTATCTTTGGACCACCTTAGAATGATAGAAAATCTCGTTATCTTCGCGTGGGCTGTTGAATCTCTCAATTTGGACTTCTCGAACTCAAGATATGGCCCAAACAATGTACCATGTGTGTGTAGTCCAACAAATCCGAATTATCTTTTAAAAAATCTCCAAAATCAGCTTTTTATTCTCCAATCCTTCCAAGTTTAGGATTCCTTGCCTCCTACAATAAAACATTATAATTTATTAAATAAAAATCCAATTAAATGCAAAATATAATAAATATAAGGAATAAAATCATACAAAATATATATAAATATATACTCTATCAGGTCCTGAGCCCTATCCCTTTCATATGTAGCCAAAAGATATTGTGGGAATCCTACCGACTAGCACCAAATAGGTGAAGTACTGCATCGTGGCTCGACTATATGACTAAATGGGTTGAGGCCCATCCATTGGACACCATAAATGAAGAGGCAACAAAGAAGTTCATGCTAGAATAGGTGATTGAATTCCCAAGGTGTGTGTTTCGGAAAGGGCACCCGGTTTATTAGAAATAAATTCAGAACTTTCCTGCACCACTTCAGGATCCACCATAAATTCAGCTCTATAGGTCACCCTCAAGGAAAAGGGGAAATTAAGGACACAAACAGGATCATCTTTGATGGTATCAAGAAATGACAGGGTGAAGCCAAGGGCCTTTGGACCGAAGAGTTGCGGTGGGTCTTTTGGGCCTACCGGACGATACCTAAATCGTATACAGGCGAAACACCTTTCAGACTGGCTTATGGGACTGATGATCTTCTCCCAGTTGAAGAAGGCCTGGACTCTTATTGAACCGAAGTGTTTAATATTAAAGGAAATAAGGTCGGCCTCAGGGCTAACATAGACCTCATTGAAGAAGAAAGGGAAGCAGCTCATCAGAGAAACCTTAAGTACCAACTTTGAGCATCCCAATACTATAATTCATGTGTTAAAAAGCGTAGTTTCTTCATCGGCAACATGGTATTGAGAGAGCTAATTAATGCCGGCTAAGCAGGAAAAACTTCAGCCCAATTGGGAAGGCCCTTACCATGTGGCCGAAGTGGTTAGGCCAGGAACGTCAAGTTGAAGACTCTAGCAGGCGAACTCATCAGAAATACTTGGCATACTTCCAGACTCCTAAAATTTTTCCAGGTTACTTTTCTGAAGCCCTTCTAATTGTTCGTTCGACTTATTTACTTCTGTCATTTACTTCGGTAATGTAATTTCAATTCCCTGAAGGCCATGCATCTATAACATTGTATGAATTTCCATTTTTAATGAAAGAATATATGTTCTTCCCATTTCATTTTTAGTTAGTATTAGACGATAACTACCTAGTCCAATTGACAAGCTTTAAGGAATGACTATGAGACATTTAGATTAAGGTAGCGAATTGGCCTGCGAGTTAGACATCTGAAGATACCATAGTCTTTCCCTGAAAGTTGAATATAAGAATAAATATTATTTTTTTACTAAGGCCCAGATTGAGTCCAAAACGTAAAAAAATATTAAAAATTTACTAAGGCCCAGATTGAGGCCGAAGACGTTAATAAATTTTCAAAAATTACTAAGGCCCAGATTGACACCGAAGACGTAAATAAATTTTCAAAATTTACTAAGGCTCGGATTAAGGCTTAAGGTGTAAATAAATTTTCAAAATTTACTAAGGCCCGGATTGAAGCCAAAGACGTAAATAAAGTCTCAAAATTTACTAAGGCCCAAAAGGAGGCCGAAAAAGTAAACATTTTCTCAGTTTACTAAGCCCAAACAAAGGCCGAAAAAGTAAAGTAAAACATAAATTACGCTAAGGGAAAACCAACCAAAGATGTGGAAACAAATGAAATTAAATAAAACATAAAGCCTGAAGGCAACAGGGAATGAGGCCCGAAAGAACAAGAATTCAAGCCTGAAGGCATTAAGTTCAAAAAGTTCTAACAATATTAAATTAATCGGAAAGGTCTTCGTCGGGACCGGAGGAGACGACAAGAGGCTTATCTTCGACCGACTTACCCATATGGTCGTCCATGTCAGCATCAAGCAAAAGCTTATAATCCCGACCTCTATCGTGTGCCCGAATGGGTGCTTCATCGAAGCCCATCTGAAAGCACCACTCTTCCATGAGCTTCAGCTTTTTCTTCTCCTTATGGAGCATCTTCCTAGAAGCCCTCAGCTTAGCATCCCTCCATTCGACCTTCTTCTTCCATCAGGACAGCTCCTCTTACAGGTTCCTCTTGTTAGAGGATAAGGCCGAAGCTTGCCCGTCCGACGCCTCTAGGCCTTTTTAGCTCGGCCTAATCATCAGGACGAGAAGTCCTCTTAGCCAGCTGATGTTGAGCAAGCTTGTCCTCAGCGTTTCGCCTCTTTCTTTCCAAGCTCTTTTGACGAGTAGACACTATAACAATAAAACATAAGCCAAAAATCAATAAACCGAAACAACAGTGGTAGCAGGTAAACCATATCTACAAGTAAAATTCATAAAAGAAAGTAGGCAAGTAAAAAATGTTACCACTACCCCATAAGTGAACAGCCAGTTAGAGTACCGACTTTGGAAAGAGGAAACTTTGGGAGTTTGGCACTTACTTACTTATGATAGTTCGAAGAATATTTGACTCCAGGGACCAGCAGAACTATGGAAGTGGGTTCGACGTCACGCCATACACCAAACCCAGCCAACAAGATGCCAGATATAGCACCAATGTGTATGGATCTTCTTATTACTAGAGTTGGTGGCACACCAATCTCCCTGACCGGCCCTTCGACTGATGGTAAAAAATCCGTCACTCTTTTCGTTCCTACGAAAGTCATAGTGAAATAGAAGAGTGTGGTCGAAGGCTTGACCTTCGCCGTTTGCATTGAAAATAAAAATTATTTATATGGATAAACCCATTAGGGTCCATCTGGCCTAAGGCAATCTTCATCTCCCTCAAAAGTTTCTTAAGGAGTTTCAGCACAGGAAGAAAGCCACATCAAAAAGCAGCCTCCGAAATTCCTATGGCACAACCGCCTGAAGTAGCAGGGACAGGTGGAGTGTGGTATATCCTATCATATTCCTTCAAAATATAAAGGTGATAGGCTCCCTAGGAATATGGTACTTGGCATAGAAAGTCTCTATATCTTTATTTTTTTAGTTGGGTCGGGTTAGTGGCCACTGGAAAGGAGGCTATATCGTTGAAGTGTGCGGGTCTGAAAGGAATGTGTGCCATGTTGGAAGGCCTGCATCTTAAAATGAGGAAATACTAGTCGTGTACTCAGACCGAATAGATAAGAAAAAAGAAAAAAGAAAGGAAGGTCGAGTACAATAGGCTGGATTCGACTGGAAAGATGAAGAAAGGAAATTAATGCCCAAAGAGTTATGGGATCGTCTCTCGAAGTGTGTTCAAGGGCTTCAACAGTCTGAAGATTGTTCGAGACCGTGAATACACCCGCATTCCATCTTTATATCCCATAAACTTTCGAGGACAAAGAAAAAAAAAAGACAAGAGCCTAGGACAGTTGAATAAAACCCTTGAACTTACTACCCAAAAATCCCAGACAAAATAAAAAGAGAACACAGACCCATCATGCATATAAGGAAGTATATCAAAATCAAAAATGAAATTCCAAAAAGATAGTTCACTTACTTGTGTTCAAAGAATGAGATGCTGAATACGATGGTTGTGGGAATCTGGACTTGGAATTTCCCGAGGTGCTGGAAGTCCTCTTTTGCTATGAGAGTATAGAAGGGATTTGGGAGAGAGATAAAGAGTGAAATGAAAAAGGAAGAGGTTTATATATACTACTCCGAGGGACGCGACATTTGGGATATCTGGTCTAAGAAACATTGGATTTGAAATCAGCAAGTGAAATCATAGACATTTAAGATTCAACGGTGAGTCGGGGGTTACAATCTCGAGGTATGACAGTTATCATTATTAAGACGTTCGTGACTCCGCGAGTGGCACATACCATGTCCAGTAGCCTTTGGAGACCCCAAAGATTAGGGTTCATCGGATAAATGGTCATTGGGCTAAAAATGTTGGACTTCGCCCCGCCATCCCTCCCTGGCCGAAGCCCAGGGACATTTTAGAAGCACATCTCTATAGGCCCATTATGTCAGCATGGGCTGATAAAGGATTTGAAGCGGGTTTACCCAATTATAGAGATGATGGACTAGCCCAAGATGGACGAAGACGTGGTATGCTAGCCATAACGTCCATGTCCCTTCTATAGTGGAACCGACCGACAGCTCCGAGAGTATAATGTTAACATGGTTTAGGTTTATAATCTATTTATTCCACACACAATACATATCACAGAGACTATCTTGTATTCCGATTTACTCACAAAAACCAATTAACTTATTCTCACACTGGAGGTGAATCGAGGGGATCATCTGTCGCATTCTTCTCTTTGTAGGCTCAAGTCAATTCATTTGGATGAAGATTGGGTCGGCCGAAAACTGGTTCCAACCAGATGATTTCAATTAAAGTCGCGAAATAAATTTTTTAATTAGTATTTATAAGTTATTTTTGATAATTTTATGTATAAATTAATGACATGTTTGGAAAATTATAACCAAAGTTCAAATATATATTTTTTAAAACACCAAAATAGTTAGAATACATGAATATAAAGTTATAAAAACAAAATTCAAAGATATAAACTTAAATATATAAATTATTAAAAAAAAAGACAAACAAAAATTTACAAAATTATTAACTACTAATCATGTTGGCATGATCCATAACTAATTTACTTGAAAATAAATTGATTATCATTTACAAGTTTAAATTTTAAGCCACAAAAACAGAAAAGAAATACAGATTCGAATTGCTTGAAACCGCATGGCCTCAAATCTATGTCTAAAAAATATCAAGCAACTATTTAATCAACTAAACATTCGGTATCTCCTTTAAAAAAAGTTAAGCATTAAAATTTACGATTTTAATCATCACTCCTTATTTAATTTTTTCCTTGATACATATAAATCATCTTGTCAAGCCTATTTTGGATGGGGAAATATGACAAATCTTTAGGAGGGTGTTAAAAAATATGCCCAACATATCTAAGTATTAGTGACTTTTACCCCGTTTCAGGTCATGCTAAAAAATTCCAAAGTACATGTAGAAAAAAAGCCATCCATAAATACTGGATAACCATGTTGGCTTCGAGCTCATATAACTCCACATATCGCTTTAAGTGAGTCTGCACCAATTTGTTCTTGGTTACTTCTTAAAAGACCTCCTACTTATGTAATGAACCGACTCTTTATATATTACTCTCTCTGTTCCATTAAATTCTCTATATCACTTTTTGACACGTTTTTCAATATTTAAATATCATATAATTGCATAATATTTTTTTGGATTTTTTTTTTCTGATTTTTTTTTTCTGAATAAAAATTTAAATATTAAACTTTTATTTAGAAAAAAAAATTCAAAAAAATATTATGTAATTATAAAATATTTGAACATTGAAATGCGTGAAAAAACAAACGTAGAGAAATCAACGGGATAGAGGGAGTAGTAATTTGTCTCCTACCACAAAAGATGTTTGACACCCCACAATAATTATTCATTCACATATGGCGCTCAACTGGGTCTAGGCCCATACTGGAAGGCTAAGAGCTCTTGGACTTCCTTTAGGCCCACGGGCCTCTCCTTTAAGCCTACACTATTAAAAATACTACATACTACATCAGTCCTTTAATATAGGTTAGAAATATCACTGGTGTTAAAAAATTATTAACATCAAACATTTTTTAAAATAATGTTAAAGATCATCTAACCCATCGCTGTGTAAGATAGCTGGTGTCTATTCTCATTTTTTTTAAAATTGAAAAATACCTGTTTCTTACTTTCCCTCGTTATTGCACCAAAAAATTACCCCCTTAATCAAAAAATTTATTTCCCCTTATTAAGCAAAAAAATCCTCCTTTTCCTTCTACCCCTTTTTTATCGACTACTATCTCGTCTCTAACTTTTCATTCTCTTTGCTCCCTCTCTCCACCACTCCCCGTCTTGTTCTCGTCTCTAAAACCTTTACAAACCGTAATCCCTAATTTTTTAAATTGAACTTGTTGTTGCTCCAGTTTTTGCTAAGCCGAGATCTTTTCAATAATTATATATTAATATATGTGTTAAACTAGTATGTGTACCAAGTTTCATTTGTTTCATCTTTGTTGACATGTCTTGAAAACCAATTTTTTAAAATACGCTTCGTTCATTTTATACTTATCCTAGTAAGTGACCTTTTCCGTCAAATTTGGTAATATTCTTACTAACCTACTTGCTTCAACAGATGGAGAGTGTGGAATCAATAAAAAAGTGTATTTGCCTTTACTTGATTGAAATTTTGTTCACTTGGAGTAGGTGTATATTTTTATTATTAGTGTGTATACATAAATTAGGTGCTGGCAATAAACAATTTTTTTTTAATTTCTAATTTTTTTATATTTTTTAAATTCAATTTCTGTTAGGCCTTTAATTTACTGATCTTTTCATGTTTCTAATATATCTTTATTTTTAATTGATATGTACCCAATTGCTTGATTTATTTTCCTTTTTAAATTATTTTAATGTATTTATTTGTGCATCTAGCTCGAGCACTAATGTATTTATTTGTGCATTGAGTGCAGCACTCAATCAAGCCGCTACCAAACTTATTTAGGCTCTGTTTGGGATTGCTGTTAAAAATTGTTGTGCTGTTAGAAAAAGTGCTGCTGGAAAAAGTGTTGTTGTAAAAATCAGATGACTGTTTGGTAATTTTTTTGATTCGTATATGTTTTGATGCAAAAAATTAAAAATATTGATGTTTTTGGTAAGATTTGACGTGAAATCAGCATCTGCTTCCCGCAACAGCTGAAAATCAGTTTTTTCTAAAAGCATGGGGGACTTGCTTTCTTTAACAGCAGTTTTTAAGCCAAAAGCACTTTTCAGAAAAGCAGCTTTTAAATTTTACCAAACAGTTTTTTAACTGCTTTTGAGCGAAAAGCTGCTGTGCAGCAGCAATACCAAACACACCCTTAGTGTACCTAGATCAAGTTGTTTTTAGCTGGGAGCACCACAAACTTCTAAATTAAGCCATAAATTGGGTATGATGTATTATACATTGAATTTTTTGTATTATAATGTATTTTTTGGATTGATGAAAATAAAAATCCATTTATGTTCAAATTCCTAAGATCACAAAGCAATGTTTTCACTTGGTACGTTTGATAAAGATGTAAACTCCTTCTACATGAGAGTCAGGTTTGTAAGTTAAGAATTTGAATTTAACATTTTAACCTATTGTTCCAAATTCTTTTAACCTATTGTTCCAAATAAATATAAACCAAATTCTATTTCCAAATTAAATTCTTCTCTATAACATTCTTCTTTAACCTTTTATTGATAAATTAATATGTGTTGGTCAATTTATTGACAAAGGAGCTTGTTAGAAGTAATTATTTGAAATATGCAAATAATGTGTTCTTAAAAGGTTCCATTGGTGGGATGCAAGCTACTGAACACTTGATGATATGTTTAATGAGGAAGAAATTAAAACAGGTGATTATTCCAGTGCACTAACCATATTATATCAAATGGAGGCCGCTGAAAGGATGGCAAGTACTTTTTATTTCAATTATCTCCTTAGTGTGCAGGTAAGGTAGTTTACACTGCCATTGGTTATAAGACTCTGTTTTATAAGTATAGTATCATGTTTTATTATGCACAAATTGACCACTTTGATATGTTAATATAAATACCAGGGGTGTGTTGCTGCCTGCTGGATCAGACAATGAATAACGGATTATTAGTTGTTCGTGACTCCTTGGTGGAGCTTGTCTTCAAATACTCCATGGTGAGTTCTGCTGGAATTTTTTCCTGCCAAATACTATTTCAAATGTATATTCATTTTTTCTGCTTCTTTGTATTTACTTTGTAATGTTCTAGGTTCTGTGAAGTGCTTCCCGGAATCTCCCTATGCATATCATTCATTGTTAACTGCAGCAAAGCGAATAGTAATGCTTAAAACTTGTGTAATACGTATTTTCCATCTTAATTATCCATCACCAATAAAAGTACAAAAAAGTATATAGCTTCCAATGTAGTGGTGCCTCAACCCCAAGCTTTACATTGCCTCGATGCATGCTAACATTGCAGTTTAATTTATCCAAATTATAATTTAATGCTTTGAATTGTGATATAAGGAAAAGCTGATCACATTTCTTCAAAGTTCAAACTGTTATGGGCAACTTCTTTCTTGAAAAGAAGTTGCAATCCACTTACAGATGTTTGCAACAATGGGACCAGCAAATGTCCCTTCCCCCAATGTTTGCAAGCAAAACAGCTAGGAACCTGCTTGGTTTGCTTGAATTTTTTTAAGAGTAATCAGTTCTGTTAATTGATCAAGTAAAATGTAAATTAGGCTATGAAATCGGCACATCACTTATTAATTTTTAATTACAAAGCTTCTAGTGTACAGACAGGATGTTATCCAAGATCATTCTCGCTGTTTTCTAAAAAATTATCTTTTTTTGTATACAAAAATATACCTTTGCTGATCCCTGTCACAAATTTGAACTTAGGCTTTTGCAATGACTGGTTGGAGACTTGGATATATTGCTGGTCCCAAACTCTTTGTTTCAGCATGTTATAAGATTCAAAGCCAGGTAACTTCTTTTTACCGTAACTACAGTTAACATAACATGCATGGGGTACAAAATTATTAGTGTCAAGTAACTTGATGTTATCAGATTCAATTATTGTTACTGTTCAACATGATTTAATGCTATTCAATTAATTTGAATTCCCAACTAATCTCGCGTATTCTGATTGTGATTATCTTTTACTGAAGTTCACATCAGGTGCCAGCAGCATATCTCAGAAAGCAGCTGTTGCTGCTTTAGGACTAGGCTATGCAGGTGAAGAGGAAGTTTTAACAATGGTAAAAGCATTTCGCGAGCGACGAGATTTTCTTGTGAAAAGCTTTGGGGAATTAGAAGGTGTGCCAATTAGAAGGTGTGCTTCGGGGATTAGGCTATGTAAATGTAGTCCAGTACATTAGCATGAACACTTTGTTTTTACTTTTCACGTCCACAGAATAACTATAAAAGTAAATTTATTTATCTTTTTTAAATACTTGTATGATTACCAACTAACACACATAATGAAGATGCTAATCCAAAGTGATGATCAGATTTCTTCCATTTACTACTCTGGCATTCTAGACTAATTTTAAATCTTGCATTTCAGGTTTAAATAATTGATGCGAAGAAATTTTTAGAGAAGCTAGTTGCAGTGATTACGCTACCAAGCAGAGTTCCATATGGTTTTCATGGAACTTTTATGAGAAAAGGAGGTACATAAACAAGTATTATGAAGACACGAGCCCTACAAAACAGATACAGAGGTTTCTTGAACAAGCAGATTGTGTATGGTTTAAGCCTTAACCCACTATAGTTATAAACAAAAAACTATTTTGATTTCTCCGGCTTTTAAAGATTTTGTTGGCGAAGGGGATGGTTTGAAGAATTTAATTTTATCTAGTAGTATGGTTTGCAGAGCTGAGATTCTTATATATGCAATTTTGATATTTTGTTGATTATGGATTGTTCTCAAAACAAACCACATATTTCAAAAATGTTAAATTTAACTGTTATATTTGCTTGTTCTAGTGTTTTACATATAATATTGCATTACATAAATTACTAATGTTACAATACATATAGTGGGACCTATATTGAGTGTCGGACCCACATTGGGACCCACTTTTTCAAATATAATTTCAACCTAATGTAACATCTATAAAACATTACAATTGGAAATACAATGTTACATTAGGGACCTATTATAATACTTTTAGTCGTGTTACAATACGCAGTCAAAGTGTTACAGTAGGGGGCCTGATGTAATGCTCGCAAGTGCAAAACCCCTTACTGTTACAATAGGTCTATTGTAATGTTTTTCTGGCCTATTGTAACACTAGAAAGGCATTACATCAGGCCATCTATGTCGTAGTGTTCTGTGGAGTTCCAGGGGTAGAAAATTCATGTTTGATCCCCTTGTATTTATATAATTCTTCCATACTGTTATTCTTGAATTCAGTTCCATTATCACTTCTAATAATCTTCACAATATGTATCGATCCTTTTTCCAGTTGCTTCATATGATCAAGAAGAATACATGGTGACTCATTATTTATGCGCAGAAAGTATATATAGTATATTCATTAACAATAATAATTGCATATCTCTTCTTGGCTATTGACATTACATTAACTGGACTAAAAATATCAATATGTAGTAAGTGAAAAGGTTTAAATATTGTGGATTCAGTCTTAATCTTGAATGATGATTTCCTTAGTTTGGCCTTCTGGCATAAATCACATAGGTCATCAGGAGTAAAAACTTCATTGCGCAATCCTCTTACAAGATCTTTCTTCACAAGTTCATTAGCGTTGTTGAAGTTCAAGTGAGAAAGTATTTTATGTCAGTTCAAGCTGTGTTCCACGGTTTCTCTATTTAATAGACAGATTGCAAAGCCATCTGTGTTTATGGAAATCCTAGCTTCATATAAATTGCAATGTCTGTAACCAATCATTGCAACATTATCACTTATATTGCTGATAATTACACAATGCTAATCATAAAAATCCACATGATAATAACCTATGTCACAAATTTGACTCACACTCATCAAATTACGTTTGAGTCCTGAACAAGAGCCATATCTTCAATGATGACATTCCCAAGTTTGATTTTACCATATCCCAAAAATTTTCCTAAGTTGCCATCTCCATAAGAAACACTTGGGTCAGCGGTCTCCTTAAACTCTGACAGCAAGACTTTATTTCCAGTCATATGTCATTAGCATCCACTGTCCAAGACTACAATATTGTTCATGTTTCTCCGCAATTAGATTAGCTTTAGTTAGAATTTTTAAGAAGCCAGACTTGCTTGGATCCTTTGGTCTTATTAAGTTTATTAACATTTGAAGTAAAAATATTAATATTAGAGTTTATGTTAACTTTCTTAATATCAAGAGATAGAGAAATAGTTCTAGTTGTATTCAAAGAGGGTTGCAGTTCATAATAGTCATAATACAAACAGTTATACTCATTACATGTGTAAATAGAATGCCATGTAATTTCATAATGAAAATAAGGTTGTTGTGGTCTATATCTAGTTGATATGTTCCTAAACTATGATTTAAGAGAAATAATATGTATTCCCTTATTCTTCTTGCAAGAAACAACAAGATGATTAGTTCTACAACAGTTTAAACAAGCCTCTCTAGGTGCATTAGGTACAGGTTTGCATTTGTATTCCATATTAACACCTACTTTACCATTTATGTTCTTCCTTGTTCTTCATTTTATTTTCTTACGGCTTATTCTTAAGCTTTTTCTGAGTCATTAAACTAATATTTACTAACATAGCCTTTACCTGTTCACTAAATATCAGATTTTAAATTTGACTTAGATGTTAATGCAAAACCTTTCACATTAACTGATTTGAGTCCTTCAGTATTAATTCAAACTTAATAGGTGTTAACTTAGACTTGTTCTTTTTAGCCTTTTTCAGTATTTACTAGTTTGATATTCTCAGATTCATTTTCTTTAACATCTGCAGTTCTAGGTTTATCTGCATAACATAATCCTGACTCCCAACAACCACTTTCAGTTATTCTCTAAGTTGTTTTTCCTTAATTAATCCAAAGTTTAATTATTTCCCTTTTTAAGTTAAGTCCTTCTCGAGAAAAGCATGTTTTTCCAACAATTTATCTTTAACATAAACAACATCATCTCTATTTTTTTGAATTTCCAGCATAAAAATTAACTCAGCTTCTAGGAGATCATTTCTTTTCTTTAAATCAGAATTTTCAATTCTGATTCTAAAATTTTCAAGATTTTGATCTCTATAGCTAATATGCAAGGTTTTACGAAATAATCTTAACTCACAAATATCATCACTATCAAAAAATAGAGTTATTTGAGGTACCTTAATCTCAGGGACCTCGGATTCACTTTCGACATTTGCTATGATAGCATAGGTAAACCCTCGTCAGATTTTGATGTATCGTCCCAGTTCTACTTCTTTTTTATCAAGGCTTGCCTCTTCTCAGTTTTTGGCTTCCTGTAGTGAGCTGCAAAATTTCCAACTTCATCACAATTCTAACATTTTATCTTGGACTTGTCAATCTTGCCACATTTGGACTCTTTTTCATCATATTTCCTGTTGTTCTTCTTATCATAGTTTGAATCACTAGAGCCTCTCCTTGAAAACCTTTTTCCTCTCTTTAAGCCTTTGTAAGCCATTCTCTTGAAGCTTTTCACCATCAAAGCAGCCATCTGTAATATCGTCCCATCATCAAAGTGATCACTTTCAGATATTAGAGTTTGAGTCATCATCAATATTTGTTGAATCAGTATCAGACTTTACAATTATGGCCTTTTTATTTTGAATGACCCTTTCTCACAGCTCTTTCTCTTTGTTTCTTCTCAACCCTGGGTGCAACTTGTCTAGTCCTTTACCCTTTTATCTTGCTCTTTTTATCCATCTCAAGTTCATAAGTCTTGAGCATTCCATAGATTTTACCCAAAGATGTATCTTTAAGATCGTAGTTATCTTTTTATTGATGTGAGCTTCAAATCCCACTTTTCAGGGAGTACAAGAAAAATCTTTAGGTTTGAATCTTCTGGTTCATATTCTCTGTTAAAAAGTGATAAATCATTTAGCAATTTTTGAAATCTATCATAGATCTCAGTAGTGACTCATCAGCTTTTGAGTCAAAGTGCTCATACTTCCTTGGGAGTATTGTTTTCTTATTCTTTTTAATAGCAGTGGTCCCTTGACATTTAACCTCCAAAGTATCTCATATTTTCTTAGCAGTTTTTTATGCACTTAATCACTCTATTGGATATAACACAATCAAAACCGTTACGATATTTGACTTTAGCATATTTCATGATAGAAGTTAGATCATCAGTAGTGTAGTCCTTCTTTTATTTGTTAACCATCTTTTCAGACTCACTAGCAACAAAGACAGCCAGTTTCTTGGGCCTATGTGAACCATCATAAATCCTGTGTCAGATATTCAGGATATGTGGCTTCCATACACATAGCCTTCTTCACTTTCCAGATAGGATATTCATTCACTTTCAGAATTAGAACTCTAATGGTTTCATAGATGCTCATTTATTATTAATTTGATCAGTGACTGGTGGTAGTTTTATTTGTTGAGTTTCTTTGTCTGCCCGTTTTTATTTTTTTTATGGATCTTAAACTGTTTATGTAACAACAATAAGCTCTGATACTAATTGTTAGGCCTTAAGTAAAACTATAGAGGGGGTGAATGCAGCATTTAACAATCAAATTGAATTGAGACTCAAAGATGAAGAACAATCTTTATATTAATGGATAAAATCTGTTTACAAAACTCTCTCAAAGAATGAACAGCTATCCTTGAGAGCAATTATGTTACACAAAATGATAAAATAATAATTGACACTTGTACTGTAAATCTAATATGTGCTTATTTACTATATAGTTACACAATGAATCTAGTTGATATGATGTACATGAATAAAGAAACCAAATACATATTCAATTATTGATTGCTACAAATAAGTAAAGTCCTACACTGACATATCTCTGGAAATATGTTCTCCTGTGAAATCTCTTTATTTCTAGATGGAAAATACTAAAATGAATAAATGCTGATGAAAAATACTAATCATCAGATACTGATGACATCATCCTTTGACAAACTCTGATATCACAAGTACTGATGGAAAACTCTGATAGTTTAAATATTGGCATCATCAATTATATCTAACATATATATATATCAGCTTTTGCACCCATCCAATCAACAACAACCGTGTTGACCTTTATATAAATTCCATATATAACATAATATTTAGATTTTTTTATTGACATCGACTAATATCGGGGGAACAAATGCCCCCGAACTATGAATAATCTTTTGTTTTGAAAAGTTAGCTCTTATGATAATCACATTGTCCCAGTTTTAATACAAGCAATCAAAATCTCCCAAGAAACATATCAATCCTTCCAAACGAAATTAACACTCAAGTACTTTAAGAAAAATATACCAACACCCGAAAGATGGGACAACCTTGATAACAAGGATTATATCCTACCCGAAAAGGATGTTTATTCGAAACTTTAAAAAAAAACTAAAAAATAGAAGAGAGGATGAAAGGGTGAAGGGGCTTAAACGGTGAAAACAAATACGGCTATTTGTTTATTAGTTGATTTATTTATTTTTCGATCAAATTGTATTATCAGTTTAGAGGTTTATTTCGACTGTTTTCCAATGTTTTATTGAATGCATTATATTTTGTTTGTCAAAAAATATGTATATATATATATAAAGTAGAACATACATGTTTAGTTGCGGATCATACATGTTTAGTTGCACGACATACATATTTTGTTGCAGAACGTACATGTTTCGTTACAGAACATACATAGTCCATCTATATTCTGTAAATAAAATATCTTGTAAAACGTATTATTTTATAAAATATGTTTCACAAATATCATTACTTCAATAATATATATATATGTATATGTCTATATAGTTCTACGAAGTCGAGCCTTTAATTGTAGTTAACTACTAGAAAAAGTAGAATAGACACCGCCTCAAAGACAAATCGCATTAGGGTCTTCAACGCATTAGGCCAAATCGCATTTTGCATTTGTAGGGCATGCTGTGACACTGGAAATTCAGACCACAATTTCATCTACTCCAGAGAAGCCCTCCAGAATTCAGGCCAACTTTCGATGTTTTGATTACATGTTGTCGGATATTATAGCTAATGCACAATTACATGTTGTACTTGATATTTGGATATTGGTTGATGAATATATAGACAATTTGGTATTATGTAGTAATTGCTTTTGGAAATTTTTGGTTTGGTAATTTTTTTAGTTTGGTAAATTTTTGGCATAAGTACAAAATTGATGTATATTAAGGCTTAACATATCAGTTTAAGAAGTACATAAACATCAGTTTATAAAAAAACCCGATGTTAAATACCACAACAGACAAAGGCATAAGAATACAGAACTGATATTAAAGAGAACTTTAGACAACGTTTGGTTAGTAAATGATGTTATTAATTCCTATAGACATCAGTTCAGTGACTATAGAAATCAGTTCTCAGATGCGAACCAATGTTAAAGGTTCAATTCACATCGGTTTTGCTTGAAAATCGATGTTATCGGTATTAGTAACATCAGTTTAATGGGAAAAATGAAACATTTTGCTTATCTGGCATATGTTAAAATTGATAAAAATATCATTTTATATTAATATATAAATAATAGATGTGCATTAAAAATTTAACATCAAGATATAGATATTTGTTGCATACAAACAACCGATGTTATATGTCCTCTTCCACATCAGTTTAAAAGCGATGTTAAATGTTTGTTAATAAATTTTAAAATGCCAACACTCAATTGGTAATAATTTTATTAAATTTTAGTCGATCGTGTATATATATGCGCCTTTATATTATAGTTCTCCATGTCTCAATTGGGTTAATTTTTGGAAAAAAAATTCCAAATTCTAGCATTGTTGTTTTTAAAAAAGAGTCATCCAAACTACTTGATTTAAATATCAATCAGGGATGTATGAATAAATAGAAAATTAATCGAAATGATTCAGCAAGATAGAAATCAAATATTTATTAAACTTTTGGTATTAATAAATGTATTAAATTTTATGAATAATGATTTTTATCATTCAAAAATAATTCATAATGATCAATTAAAATTGACACTTTTTCGTAACTTTGTAACCATATTTGTAACTGAAATTAGCGAAAAAATCGATAATAAATGCAACTTTAATAGTTATTGTTGACGGAGGAATCTGGTAACAACAAAGATTGAGGTTTCTCGCCGGAACTAAGATCTGTGACGGTGGTTCTTTGTCGGAAACTTAAGCGGTGTGTGGTGATTTGTGATTGTTTTAGGCTGAGATTGATCAGAGTAAGTGGTGGCTCTCTTTTCAGCTCTCAACTTCTTACCCTCTCAATGTGCCTACGTACCCTTTATATAGGGATCCAGCCTGACGTAGTTCTCGTAGAACAAGAAATCTAATGGGTTTAGACCTCTTATGTCTAAGTCCAGTAGAAGCCCATCCAAAGTCCATATTCCGCTAGCTTTAGGAATGTCCAACTATGAGGCCTAACCGTGAAGGCCCAAGGCTCGTTCGTAATCACAGGACTTCACGGATAGTGCATCTCCCTGCGCAAGGATAACACTCCGCTACAGCTATCTCCCTTGATGTACGGACGCAGGTATAGCCACGGTTCACCCCAAGTGCCAGACGCGTCCCTGTCCCCCGAATGAGGATAACCCACCAGATAGCAGGACAGGTGATCCCAAACTCTTGGGTGCAAAGTGCAGGATGACTCCAAAGTTCTTCAACGAGGACACCTGTTGAATACAAGAACAGATCTCCCAAAGCACACACCAAAGTTAACCCCGCATCCCCATCGAGGACACCTGTTGAATACAGGAGGAGGCCTTCAATATCAGGCATACCCCTGGAGGCCTTCAAGCTTTTCACGAACATCCCCCTCCTTGACCATCTCAAGGAGGGAATTCTTCAAAGAGTACCTGCAACAAATACATTAGTAAAAATAACCTCCATTGCTCCTTTCCAGGCAAGCTCTTTCCTGACGTCACCATTAAGAACACATAGAACAAACACAGGACGCATCCTAAAACTTAGGGTGCGTCCTCACCCTCATTAGACTTGCATTGTCTCCTCTAAACCATCATGCACAATATTTCACTTGCAATGACGTGTCATTGTTAAAGTAGGCGCGTCTTACAGCGTCCATCGCCATAAGATCTCATCTGTCAAGCACTTTCATAAATATTGACGCGTCCATATAGCCTGGGCGGGTCCTCCCTTGACCATGCACTCTTCTCGCCTTGTAACATATGCCTTCCCAAACAGGCGCGTCCTCGGTCGCTGGACGCGTTCTAGTCCTTTACAATGTAACACCGAGTTTGACTGTAACTAGCCCGCGTCTGACCCGAGTCAATCCAATGCCAAATTTTGGGTATAACAACTACCCCCCAAATTCCATTTGCAGTTAACAACAAAATTGGAATTTTTATCCTTAAATCCGAGTAACGAAATTTGGCCCAAAATAATTGAACGTGTCATGGCGGTAGGACGCGTCTTGCTTTCGCCTTATACCCATGGCAAACAGCTGTCATCCACATAGTCGTCCTCCTCCTATAAATATCCTCTTCCAACCCACACTTGCACCTTACTCCTTTTCTCTCCGGAAACCACCATTTCCGCCGCTCTTAAACTTTTGGTTCAAATTCCCGACGATTTAACCGCCCATTACTTGATTTCTTTTGCTCAATCAACTCCTCAACTCAAAAGGTACACAAATCTCCTCTTATTTCTTTATTTGGCCAAATACATTGGTTTTAATGAGCAAGAAACCGTTCGTATGCTTCATGCTCATGTCAACTGCTCTTCATGTTCCTTTGTATGTATATGTGTATGTATATGAGTATGTATATGCAAATATAACATACTTAGCTTCCCTGATCTCCCAACGACATGCTTCTAGGATTTTATTATATTTCCCCCAAATTGCTAACAGTCGATTAACATTCCACCGTATTGTAACCACGTAGGACGCGTCTACTGTCAAGGCGCGTCTTATTTTCCTTTGTTTGAGGCACATGTTTAAGCCGTTTTGACTAAAGGTCGCATAGGATCAACAATTTACTAGGATGCGTCTACGTAATGCATTTCGCCCATTAAGTTCTTAGGGCGCGTCCTATTATGTCTCTAGTAGCTTCCTTCATCATAATTCATTCATTTTCCTTCTCTCCTTTTTTTTTGTGGACGCGTCCTAAAATGTTTATTCCTTCTTTTGCAGCTGGAGGACGCGTCATCTTCTTCCCCTTTCCATCCATTCAAGGTTCTCAATAAACGCATTGGTATCTACTCCCCACACTTAATCACTTTCAAACCCAATTTTCCCGAAATTCACAGGACGAGTTCCTTCCTTAGAGCAGAACGACGCGTCTTTGGTTCTCTTAAATCAAGAAGCTCTATAATGTCTGATTCCAGCTCTGACTCCATGGATCATGTTCCCATAAGTTCTAGAATGAAAAAGAAGGGAATTAAAAGGCAAAGAACTCTAGTTCTCCATACCAGGGCCGTCATCGAAGATTGGACGGACGATGAGATTGTACCTACCACAGGCCAGAAGTCTCAATGAAAGGCTGTTTCTGATAAGGACGCGTCCACTTCTCAGAACGCGTCAGATTCTCAAGGCGCGGCTCCTTCCCAGGACGCGTCCCCTCTCAGTGTGAGTGAATTCGAAAGGAGGGTTCTTGACCCCGAGACATACCCTGTGTCCCCCCTAAAATCCGATTCTCCCTTGGAACACTGGGAACCTTCAGATGTCGAAGTAGATTGTGACTGGGCAAGGATTGGTGCCCTAATTGAGGCAGAGAAAAATGCTAGAAGGAAAAAAGAAGGCAAGCTGGCATGCGTAGCTCTTGATTCTACTGCGACTGACCTGGAAATCCAGTGGCACATAAAATACTACGACATGGAAGGCATCTGGGCGCGCCCTCTTCGGACCATGAGACCACACATCTTCAACATCGGGAACCAAAGGATCCCCAGAATGGTGCTTACACCAAAATTGATTTCTCTAGGCGTGGGCGCACCCTTGCACCCATAAATTAAGAAGATCCTGAAGTGGTATGACGTTACCCCGATCCAATTGTCTCCAAACTCATACAAACTGGCTTGGGCTTTGTACATGATGTACCACAACCTCAGGCTGGGCGCACCCTCCATGAAGGAATTCAGCTTTTTTCACAGCATAAGAAAGTCTATTCCTGGTTATCACTTCTTTGTTGTCAACAAATGGCTGAATAACAAGGGATTCAATGAAGGCAAGATCAGCTACGAAAGGGATTGGAAAGAACCCTTCTTCTATATCTATGATGTCAATAGATCCCGAGTTCGTTTCAACCTAGAACCAAGTAAGTAATTACCAAAGCATGTCTTCAAACACTGGACGCGTCCTCTTGGTTGGGCGCGTCCTCTTTTGTGTACTTTCTTTAACAAACTCTTCGCTCCTCTTTTAACAACTTATAACTATCTTTTATCTTTAGACAAAAGAGTTCAGAAGGAATTAACAGGAAAAAGGAAAAAGAGAGCAGATAAAGTCCTTCAATATGCAGAGAAGCACTTTAACCTTAAGGACATGATTACAGAAGACAACCTTAAGCTGGTGGGCGCGTTGTCATCCCGGGTTGGCTCTATCTGCAAGTTCCGTGAATTTCATAACGGCAAACCTGTTCTCACAACCTCAGAAAAAGCCAGGGGCCTCAGCACCGCGGAGGTGGTCGAAATTGACATTAGTAAGTAATTCGACTTAGAACAAGGTAAGTTTAAGTGAGGGAGGACGCGTCATAAATTTTGGACGCATCCACAGCTACAAAAATTAGCTCCCCATTCGAAAAATGTCAACTTACATAAAAATCTCATACACATACATCTTTTAAGTTGGGCGCGACTTGCTCACAGGACGCGTCATGTCCTTTGTCATTTAGGACTTGTTCTATGTTACTGTGACTTATGCCTTTCCATACCCCGTCATAGCCAATATGTCCATATATAGGGCGTGTTATATGTGTAGGGCGCGTCATACTTTGCTTGATACTTATATGCATTACTCATGTCTTTCATTTTCCTTGTTATATCTTCGCGCATTTATACATTTTGATTGCCATCTTTTTATGCCCCTCCCCACCTTTATCTGTCATGCATGTAGCATCATAATATGGGCGCGTCTTATATTTAGGACGCGTCCTCTTATACTTAACTAATAATTTTTTTTATTTATATCTCATATATGGCCTCCCTCCCCAAAGGATTCGCAATTGGGGTCTCCAAAAAGCTAAGGGCAAGGAAACAGGCCCCTACAAAGGTTGATCCAAAGGCAAAAACTCCACCTCATGTTGCAACTCTTTCCCCTCCACCAAAGATAATTGACACTACTGTGTTGGACATTCCCGAAAAGGTGGAGGACGCGCCCTCCAAACGCCAAAAGGTAGTGCCAGATGATCAATCCTTCGTGCTTCGATATCTGGGCGCGTTCTCAACTGGGGATTTCACAGAGGATGAAGTCAAAGGCTGGAACTTCAGAACAGAGCAGCAAACAGAAGAGGCCATGGTGAGGGCAGCACCTAAGCTCCACTTGCACGCCAGGCAAAGTGCTAATATGGATGCAAGGCTTAGGGCGCGTCTTGCTACTACCGACACTGCAAGGAGCCAGGCCGAAGACAAGGTTAAATTCCTGGAGAGATACATTACCCTGCTTGTCCAAGAGAAAGATGCTGAGATCAAACGTCTGGAGGGGGAGAGCACGCGTCTAGAGTCGGAAAAAGCTGTGTTGGAAGGCAATGTCTCCTCAATGGAGAAGCAAATGGACAGTATCATTGCGCTGAATTCCACCATGCAGCTGGAGCTTGACACCCTGAATGATGATAGGCTGCATGGATGGACAGAGGAGAAAAAGCTAGTTTACCAGCACGGCTTCCAGGCTGGGTTTGAAGAATGGTGCTCTGGGTTCAATGCCAACGACCCAGGGTATACATTTTCAAAGTTTGATGCAGACACCCAGATATGGGTAAATGATTTCAGGGTCAGGGTCGCAGATTCTATCAAGAACAAAAGGATTTTCCTGGGCTTAGAGGAAGAGGACGCGTCCCCTGATCCTGCTCCGCTTCAGACTCAGTCTCCCCCTGCGGAAGACCAAGACAAGCCATAGGACACGCCTCCTGCTTAGGACGCATCATTTGTTTTTTTTTATGAACTTGAACTATTTTAAGGATGCGGGCCCCTTGAAGCCTTGCAAGTTGTAGTACCTATTTTTGAACTTCATTCGCTTGCACTTTTTATAAAACTTTTTTACCTTATCCATGCATATTTTTACTTCAGTATTCTATTTTTCCATTCATATGGGCGCGTCTTATTCTTAGGACGCGTCTATTTTGACCATCACAAGTCAAGCAAATACCCGTCGTGGGCGCGTCCTTTTTATTTGGACGCGTCTTTAAATAAATTAATGACTATTTTTGTTTTCAAAAATATATGAGCACGGCACCATATTGTACCTGCGTATTTAATCAAGGCACAAAGCACAATTGGGCGCGTCTTAAGGTTTTGACACGCCTCACCTTCGATCCAAAAACACATCATCCTTCAGGTAGGACGCGTCCTTAGCAAGGACTTTTCCTTTTTAATTATGTTTTGTCAAAGTTACAGTAACATTCAGTCTAAAAGAGCATTAACCAAGATAACTTGGGCGCGTCCTTGGAAGTAGTACTCTTCCTAGTTCCATTTTTACTTGAGTTTTATTGATCCTTTTGCCAACCATTAATTCAGTTAGCATTCGCATAGAACTATCAATCAGGGCGCGCCCTATGGCTAGGACGCGTCATGCAACAAGCAAACAAAGCAAATAACTTTTTGGAAAATTTTCAAAGATTTTATTTATAATGCGATCTGGTGTCAAAAGTGCACCAGTCCCGCGGCTACTATGCTCTGTGGGGAAATAAATTCGAAAAAATGACCCTTCAACTAGTTCCAAGGTAAGTAGTACATGCACTACCCCCCTAGGCTAGGAGGAATTTATTTAATTCTAGCCTATAATCTGGGCATAACCCTAAATATATAATAAAAGAGGTCCGTAAGGGGCCAAAGTCGCGCCTTACTGGTAATACTTTCGGAGATGTTCCGCATTCCAAGCTCGCGGAACCAGCTTCCCTTCCATATCTTCAAGGTGATAAGTCCCCTTCCATAGGATGGACTTTATTCTGTACGTTCCTTCCCAATTAGCTCCAAACACTCCATATTGGGGGTTCTTTGTATTGGGCATCACTTTCCTAAGTACCAAATCTCCCACCTTAGCAATTGTCCCTTTACCTTCTTGTTATAATACCTTGCTACGCGTTGCTGATACGCCGCTAGCCTTAGCTGAGAATTTTCCCTCGTCTCCTCTAAGAGACCTAAATGAAACCTTTGATTATCCTCAGCATCTTCTTTCCTGTAACAATCTCTGTGAAGCGATCCCGATCCAACTTCCACGGGGACCATAGCTTCGTAGCCGTAAGTCAGCATAAACGGCGTTTCTCCCGTAGTAGACTGTGGCGTAGTGTTGTATGACCACATCACCTTCGGGAGTTCTTCAGGCCAATTCCCTTTGCGTTCCTCCAGTTTGGTTTTGAGGGTATGCTTTATTATTTTGTTAACAGCTTCTGTCTGTCCATTGCTTTGAGGATGATAGGCCGCTGCAAACTCCTTCTTGATTTTCAACTCCTCACATAGTTGTCGCAACTCCTTGCTATCAAACTGCTTTCCATTGTCGGAGACAAGCATGTAAGGATTCCAAACCTGCATACGATGGAGTTGAAAATAAAATCCCTAATTTTCTTAGAGGTGATGGTAGCCAGTGGCATAATTTCTGCCCATTTAGTAAAGTAATCGACCGCAACCACTGCATACTTGATGTCTCCTTTAGCCTTCGGCAATTCTCCGATAAGATCAGTTCCCCACATGGCGAACGGCCACGGGCTTGCCATAGGCGTCAAGAGTGTCGCCGGCATAGATGAGTAGTTTGCGAAGCGCTGGCAGCGATCACATGCCTTGAAAAAATTTGTAGCATCTTCTTTCATTGTGGGCCAATAATATCCCTGACGCAAAACTTTCATTGCCAATGAGCTACCCCCGGAGTGATTGCCACAGATTCCTTCATGTACTTCTCTTAGGATGTAATTTCCTTCTTCTTCTTCAACACATCTAAGCAGAGGTTGGTTGAACCCTCTCTTGTATAGAACTTCGTCGTATATCACATACCTTGCAGCCTGATAGCGGAGTCGGCGAGCCTTAAACTTATCCTCGGGGAGTGTTCCCTTGCGAAGGTAAGCTAGAATGGGTGTCATCCATGTTTCCTTGGGAGCCTCATCCACTTGCATAGTTTCTATCTCTGGGATACTAGGAATCTCCTGGATTTCAAGAGGGATGGATCCTAACAACACAGCCTCTTGTTGCAACCCCATTTTTGCCAGAGCATCCGCATTACTGTTCTTCTCCCGCGGAACACATTCCAATCTAACTTCTTTGAACATTCCAATCAGGCGCTGTGTACATCTCAAGTATAATTCTGTTCGCGGGCCTCGCGCTTGAAATCCCATGTTCACCTGATTCACTACCAACTGTGAGTCACTTCTTGCAATTAAGTTTCGCACTCCCATTTCCAAAGCGATTTTTAGGCCATTAATCAGCGCTTCATACTCCGCATCATTATTGGTTACATAAAACTTGAAATGAATTGCGCTCATCAGATGGTGGCCTTCCGGAGACACAAGTACTATACCCGCACCTGCTCCTCCATTGTTAACCACCCCATCCACATGCAAGATCCATCAAGGATGTGGAAACTCCTCCAAAGACTCCTCATCATGAGGTGGATGTAGCATTACCAAAGCTTTATCATCAATTTCAGAATCAAATTCCAATAAGAAATCGGCTAAAGCTTGCCCTTCTATCGCTGTTCGGGGCACATATTCCAAATCAAACTGTCCCAACTCCACGGCCCATTTCAGCATTCTTCCTGATGACTCTAGTTTATGCAAGACCTGTCGCAGCGGGTACGCTGTACGAACTTCAATTCTATAGGCCTAAATATACGGCCACAATTTTCTTGATGCAAGAATCAGGGCGTAAACCAGTTTCTCCATGCTTGTGTAGCGAGTTTCAGCATCGTGTAACCGCTTGCTCACGTAGTACACTGGTGATTGCTGCCCATCTTCCTCTCTTACCAGAAATGCACTGATCGAATATTCAGACACTGGGAGGTACAGTATTAGAGATTCCCCCATCCAACGGCTTTGACAACATGGGAGGGTTTCCCAGTTGCTCCTTGATTCTTTTGAAAGCCTCTTCGTATTCTGACGTCCATACGAAGTCTTTCCCCGCTACTTTAATTGCCTTGAAAAATTCCTTGCATCTATCGGGCGACTTGGAAACAAATCGATTTAACGCGGCGATTCTCCCAGTCAAACTCTGCACCTGTTTCACATTGGTGGGTGACTTCATATCCATCAGTGCCTTGATCTTTGCGGGGTTGGCCTCAATTCCCTTATGGTTGACAATGAACCCGAGAAACTTGCCCGACTCCACGCCGAACACACACTTTTACGGATTTAATTTCATACGAAACCTCCTTAGAATGTTAAACATCTCCATAAGGTGCTTGATGTGGTCACTCGCCACCTCGGACTTTACCAGCATATCATCAACATACACTTCCATAGTTCTCCCGATTTAATCCTTGAACATCATGTTTACCAACCGTTGGTAGGTTGCGCCAGCATTAATCAAACCAAACGGCATTCCTATGTAACAGTATAACCCCCTGTCAGTAATCAAGGATGTATGTTCTTGATCGGGGCCATACATCGGAATTTGATTGTAACCGGAGTATGCATCCATAAAACTCAGCAATGTATGCCCCGCCGTCGCGTCAACCAACTGATCAATTCTTGGCAGCGGGAAGCTGTCCTTTGGACAGGCCTTATTGAGATCTGTGAAATCCACACATGTCATCCACTTTCCATTCGGTTTCTTTACCAGCACTGGATTTGCAAGCCATTCGGGGTAGAACGATTCTTTGATTAGCCTCACCTCCAACAACCGGTCTACTTCTTCTTTTAACGCTATCGTCCTTTCTCCACTTACTGGGCGGCGTTTCTGACGTATGCCCTTACAATTCGGGAAGATATTCAAACGGTGACACATTACTTCTGGGTCGATTCCTATCATATCCGAATGACTCCATGCGAAGACATCAAGATTTGCAATTAGGAAGCGGGTAAGACTTCCTCTCATTTCATCATCTAGCTGGGATCCCACTTTCAAAACCTTGCTCGAGTCATTTTTATCAACCGGAATAGATATTGGGTCTTCGGCCGGTCCCGTCTTTTCGGCGGGCATAGGGATCCTAGGATCCAAATCGAAATCAAAGTCTCGGGGGTCTTCGACTTCCACTTTTGCATCTGAGGGCGCGTCCTCATGAGTGGGAGCATCCACCCCGAGACAGGGCATAGCTTTGTGCAACGCAGATAAAGAGGGCGCGTCCTCGTTTGGAGGAGCATCAACCTCAATTCCATTTTCATGCCTCAAGGGCGCGTCCTTCTTTTGAGGAGCATCCACCTTGAAGTTATTCCCGAGACCTTGCAAAATCTCACTTCTTCCTTCCAACTTTTCCCCGTTAACCTCTTTCTGCATGATCTCCTCTGTATGGCTCACCACCATTTCTTCCACGCTACGGATCTTCGAAATATGTCCTAGCGTCAAAAAAGAGTTCCAAGAGACATAGGTTTCTTCCTCTTCGGGGCCTTCAACGAAATAATGGGCATGGACCTCTCCACTTGGTTTTGTATGAATGTCTTCTACATCCTCAAATGGGAGACCTTTTCCTTCATACCTTCTTCTGCGGAATTCTTTAACAGCCTTGTGATAGCAGTCGCGTGACTCATACTGCGACCCTCTCAGACTGCCCACTCCGTTTGGCGTTGGGAACTTTATCATTAAGTGATGTATCAAGGTTATCACCCTGAACGCTCGCAACCAAGGTCTGCCGACCAACACATTGTGTGCGGAATCCTGATCCAGCACTTTGAAGTCTATCATTTGAGTAACTGACAAAGCCCCTTCTCCAAGTGTCACGGGAAGCCTAACCGAACCCATAACTCTCACTTCTTCCCTAGTAAAACCATAGACGTGCGCATCTTCGAAATACATGTCGCTATCCGGGAAACCCAGCTTTTTGTAAGTGCTATAGTACAAGATGTTCGTAGAACTCCCATTGTCCAAGAAGACGCGATGTACATTCATTGCCCCAATAAGCATGGTAATCACCAGCGCATCGTTGTGAGGGCGATGCATCCACCTTGATTCTTTTTCCTTGAACGTAATATCAGCGGACTCTCCCTTAAAGACCTTCGGGGGTCTATCTTCCAAGCTGTGGATGTTGGTGAGTGGTGGATGTCGCGCTTCTCTCACGTTTCTTTCCAGTGCTCGATTACTATCGCCAATAAAAGGGTGTCCTCCAAAAATTGCTCAGATGCTGCCAGCCCTCTGAAACTTGACTTCTGTTGTTTTTTCAACATCTTCCGCCCGCGGGGGCTGTCTTTCATCCTTACCCTTGTCATCAAGTCCCCTGCGTCACTTCACCTTGTCAATTCATTCCCCTAGGTATCCAGCCTTGATCAATTCCTCAATCTCATCCCGCAGGTGACGACACTCATGGGTGTCATGGCCCGTAGAAGCATGGTAGTCATAATACTTCTTTTTGTCTCTACTCTGTCATGAAGTTAGACGGTCGGGCTTCTTGAAGATTCCTCTATCCTTATTTACCTCAAAGATATGATCAATGGACGCCGCTAGTGGTGTATAATTGTTGACCCTTCTCTCGTAGTTCGACGGTGGGCTCCATTCTCTCCGCGAGCTCACAGTGTTCACCCTGTTAGGGCTTCTGGCATTTCGCCGATAATCTGGGCTCAAGCATCTGTCCCTTCTCTTGGATCACCCCTTGGAGTTATGGGTATTGTCATTCTTTTTTGTTTAAGCGACTGCTCAATTGCTTTGAACGACTCCGCCTACGCAAGCACATCAGCTAGTGACACAGGGTCCTTCCCTTGCAGGTGCTTCCAAAAATCCGTTCCCACATGCAACCCAGTTATAAGCAGTATTTTCAGTGTCTCATCAGTTGCACCCCTAACCATAGTGGATTCTGCATTAAACCTCTTGAAATACGAAGTCAAACTTTCTCCTTCCTTTTGTTTCACATTAGCCAGTGTGGTAACAGGTGGTGTGTACTTCACTGCGGCTTGGAATTGTGTCTAAAACAAATTTTTCATCTGTTCCCAGGATGTGATCACACCTGGACCAAGTTTTTGGAACCACTGCTGAGCGCCTTCTCTAAAAGTGGCTGCCAGGAGATGACATCGAGCCAAATTAGGTACTTGATATACGTCCATTTCAATGTTAAAATGCCCCAGGAATTCCACAGGATCAGAGTTCCCATGAAAACGCAAGTCATTGATTGTGTTCCTGTATCCTGCGGGTAATTGTGCCTCCCTCACAACAGCAGCAAAAGGAGAAGGAGCTTGCGCAATCACCGTTACTATTCCTCCCTCAAGATGGTTGAGCAACCTCTTGAGGTCGTTCACATTAAACGTCCCTACCCCAGGAATGGTTTGAATATTAGGCTGTTGGGGTTGTTCTGCGACTTGCTGAAATTCCCCTTGATTACCCCCCGGGTGTGGCGGTGGATCTCGCCGCCCCTCGCCCTGAGGCTGCGGCAGCGGCATGTTACCATTTTGGTTTTGAATATTTTCCCGCACGCGAGGTTCCTTTTGACAACATCGCGGAATTTCATCATTGTTCTGCATTCTTACTTGAATTCGCCCGCCGTCCTGGTCATGAGGACGCGCCCCAGACCCATTACCAGTAGCACTGTGGGAAGCTACGGGAATAACGGCAGGGGCTTCTCCAGCGGAGTGTGCTCCACCTCTCCTACCATTGGAGGGTGCTCTTCCGTATTGATATCCCATTCTTCCTCGTCCATTCCTCTGATTTCCCCGGTAGTAATTCCCAGGCCTTCCTCGCGGAGGGGCACACTCGTGCTCGCGGTGCCGCGCCCCATCATCCCTTTGGAATGCAGGGGGCACATGCGTCGTGTCATGGGGCCTCGCTTCTCCGGCGTTTCCTTCTTTTTGCCATTCTACTAGCAACATCCTCAAATCGTCGTCTTCCAACCTTATGCCAAGCCTCCTTTTCAAGGTTGAAAGATCCCTTCCTTCCTCATCTTGACTTTGAGTGTTCTCCGCACGATGATGCTCGTCCATCGTACGCCCAGAGCTACGTGGGTGTGGCACAACCTGGTTACCAAGGCGAGGCCTTTCCCTACCCTCGGTGTCCTCATCAACAAGCTCCACAATAGGCTCTACATCATCAGAATATTCCAAGCGCCACGGAGTGATTCGCGAGTTTTCCCCGCTGCCCTAGGTGTCTCCTTCAACTACAGGGGCTTTCCCCAAGGCATGACCGTGACGGGGGAAACGACGACCTCTCCTCGTCCTTCGACACTCCACCGTGTTCAGTCTTGAGTGAAAACTGATAAGAGTATCCCCCATGCGATACAATTGCTCCAAGATATCAGCGTTGCTGATGACAACTGGAGGTGTCCCCCCACATCCGGAGCTCTTGGTTGATCCACCATGTTTCTGGGAACGTAAGTGTTATTCCTAGTGAACTAACAATGAGATTTACAGAAGGGGGGTTGAATGTAAATCTCAAAACTTTTTCAAGTTTTGAGCAGTTTCAAAGGCTGTGTGTTTAAGATAAACAAGTGTGTGAATTGCTTTAAGCTAATACAGACAGATATATATTCAAGCACAAAAGTACAGAACACAACAAACCTTAAAAACTTTTCTGGTGGATTTGTTGTTCCACCAGAGATGGTATTTCAGAAAATCTGTGATTCAAGAAGTTGATCATAGCTGCATCCTAGTACAAACTAGATAATTTTTCTCAAGATTTTTCTAAACAGCTCTGGAAAAATTCTATTCTAATTATTAGCTGCTACTTGGTTTATATAACACCAAGTTTACAAGTGAAGACAAAGATAAAAAGTAAAATAATAAAATAAGTTCTCCACTTATTTCTTCTCCATTTTACTCCAGTGCATTGTTGACTATTGCCTCTTTATACTAGAATAGAACGGCTGCTTTTTCTGATGTTCCTGAAATAGGCTACCACATCTCAGTTGTCTCTGTCAACCCATGTGCCTCTGTTTGTAGGTACAACTACCACTTGTCAACTGCTATTTAACACAACATCCGTTGAAGCCTTCATCCGTTGATGGCTTTATCCGTTGATGTGTTAGCAGTTGAAGCTCTATCCGTTGATGCACTCATCCGTTGAAGGATGTTATCCGTTGAAGCTTTAGAGACATCCGTTGAAGCTTTGTTTCTCATCCGTTGAAGGTCTTTAAGTTATCCGTTGACACCATTTCATTTATACAAAATTACAAGGCATGAAATATTTACAATTGGCCTTCCTATCTACATATCCTTTAGTAGTCAACATGACTTATAATTTCCCTCAACATTTAAGAATTATATCTCAAATTCAGAGACTGAAATGTGCTACAACACTAGACTTATTTCTAAGTAAAGCTACACCATCAACGGATAGCCAAAGTGGTCTTATCCGTTGAGGCTACAAACACTAGATTTCTACTTAAGTGTTTTGTTAAACATATCATCAAACTAATGCACATATATTCCTAACAATCTCCCCCTATTTATGTCTATAAGAATTGTAGACATAAATTCAAGGTTAACTTGATGATAACAAAACACTTAACAAATATATGAACTGAAACTAAGTAGAAATTTAAAAGTGCTGCAAAAGTGTATGTACTAGATGGTAATTGAAGATTAACAGTGTTTCCAAGGGTGCTCCACTAGCCTGAGCAAATCATCTTTTTCTTCTTTGATCCCTGGTTTTCTTTCCTAGCCCTTTGTCATTTTCCTCAATTTGGAGTTGGAGTTGTCTGAAGAATTCAGCTTCATCTTCATCACTGATATCCAACTTAGATTACATTTCTTTGAGAGTTTCATTGCTGGCAATCTTGAGTTGGTCTTCAAGTCTGAAAAATCTTCTGACTCCTTTATCATCTCTGAATTCCATCAACCAATGAGGTGATTTGTGAATTGTAGTTCCCCTTTCTTGAATGAGTAAGGTTCTGGGCAAAGCATTGGGCTCCCTCCAAGTTTTCCTTATGTTGGCAATCTTGTTGAGAATTTCAGTCTTGGCAGTCCTGGTAAAGCCAGAATCCTTTTGTATGGCTGAAAAGACTTTGATCAAGGTAGAGTAGCCTTCATTCAGAATCCTGTAGAGAGGCCATGTTCTTTCCCCAGCTCCTTTGTATCTGAACACCAATCTCTCTGGTAGCTGTCTGTAAGCACAATTCCCCTTACATCCTCCAGCTCATCCAGATAGAGTTCAATGTCTGAAATTTCTTTTATGTCACAGATGTGAACATAATCATCTTTAGAAATGGGTGGCTTAGGGTTAGGTTTATGTTTTTGAGTGAATTTCTTAGAGTTTAGGGGAGGTGTAGATTTGGATTTTCTTTTCTGTTTCTTTGGTAGTGTAAGAGTGGTTAAAAAGGTAGGCAAATTGATGGTGTCCCAATCAATAGGTTCCTCTTTTGGGATGATTGGTTCACCATGGATGTTTATAGTGGGATCAGCAACAAAGGGTTCAGGTATGGAAGGTAGAGATTTAGTTTCTTCAGTGTTGCCTTCACTCCTTCTATGTGCCTTGGCCTTTCTTCTGTTTCCCTTCTGCCATTCCTCTTTTTCCTCCATGCTTTCACCAAATATACTCCCAAAAACCTCATCTAAGTTTGCAATCTTGTCTTCACCCCTGACTTCAATTCCTTTCTCATTTTCAACTAGACTTGACTTTAGCTTTTGTTCAAGCTTTGCTTGTGCTCTTTTGTCAGCCTTGAGTTTTTCAGCTTCTTTCTTTAACCTTTTGGTTTCTTCCCTCTTGGCTATTGAGAATTTGGGATGTCCTTGCATCACACATATGCTCTTTCCCTCTCTAAAGATAATAGCCATGTTTCTCCTTACTGCCTCATCCATGGTCTCCTTGTGTTTTATGATGCTAGTACCCAAAACTTTGTCTTCATCAGGCTTTGGAAGAGGAAAGTCCACTTCTTTCATCTGAGCAAAGTCTAGAGGGTTCTTTGTGGAGTCCTTGCTGGATCTGGTGTTGGGCTTGAGAACCATAGGTTTTAGATTCTTGAAAGAAGTCTCTCCAACCTTATTTCTCCTTTCTGGCTTGTGCTCCATATTGATTGGTTCAACCTTTGTGCTATGTTTCACAGATATTGATTTATCTTGTGTTGAGCCAAACAGCTGTTGCATCCTTTCATCAATTCTCCTCCTTTGCTCTTTCACTTGAATTTCAGCTGCTGCTAGCTGGATTAAATCAATTCCATCAGGCTTTCCTTTGATTTGAATGATTGGAGAAGTAGTGATGGCAGGAACTAGCACTTTAGATATTTGGATTTTTGTAGATGGCTCTCCTTCCCCTTCCCTTTTACTCTCCCCCTTTTTGATATCATCAAGGAGAGGGGTCAAGCCCTGTGCTTTTGCCAGCTGCATAAGTAGATTTGTTTGAGATTGTTGGTTGTGAAGAATGGTGGCCACAGAATCTTCAATAACTTGAACTCTGTCTTCTAATTTGGCCAGCCTCTTTTCAGTATGTGATTCCTTTTTCAATCTCAACAAAATGTCCTGCATTGTACCAAAGGGCATGACTGAATCCAATTTTTCAGAATTGTAGGATTTCAAGTCAGCAATATCCTTTTTGAGTTCATCCACACTCAGATTCTGTCTTACTTGCTGCAACTTCATGAGATGCAGTGTGTCCAAGTGAGCTGTAAGGATAGCCTTTGTACCAGCATGAGAAGTTTTCTGAATGGCCTGTTTGATAGTACTGATTTGTTTGACTAAGGAGACATTGAATTGCCCTGTTGTAGACTCCTTTGTGAAGGCCCATTCAGGTAGATTTGGAATAGAACTAGGGCCTTCATCTCCCCCTAAGTTCATGCTTCCATCAGAAGAAACAAAGTCATCATCATCAGAATTTACTCCAAATTCTTCAAATGACTCACCAGCTGTTGAAGGCATCTTGTTAATAGCAGTTTTGTCCCTTTGAAGAGATGCTGTTGTATGTACTAGATGTAGTGTCTTTTCTGCCTCCACATTGCCCTGTGCAGCCAATACTTGATAGGCTGAAACGGGATGAGTAAAAGTGTCAGCATTCAAGGAAATGTTATCAATTACAGCTTTGTAATGTTGCTGAAATTGTCTTTCCTTTTCAGCATCATTCACAATCATTGACTCACTAGCAATGGCTGGATTCATCCTTATATCTGCTGTACCTGCCTTTCTCTCATTTTCTCTATGTTCTTGCATCAGGGGCTCCCCCTGGCTCACACAACTCACTCCCTCACCTTCACCTACTAAGGTGGTACTCCCCTCACATACTTTTACCATGCTGGAAGAAATAGCATGCATATTTGAGCTCTCAATCTCTCCTTTTGCCTGGGAGCAACCCAGCCTCTCACTCAAATTGTCACTCCCTTCCCTCAGTCCTAGAAGTGATTGTACAGTAATCAAGTCTTCTACACTTGGAATTGTTTCAGTTGTGTGTGTAGAGACTATCAACGGATGAGGAATAGCCGTTGAAGGTGAAACTGATGGTATCAACGGATAACTGCTGTTAAGCTTATCCGTTGAAGAACAACCACTTGTCAACGGATGAGTGATATCCGTTGAAGAAGGAAAAGAAGTTGAAATTGAAAGTGATATAACTGTTGAATCTGTGTAGATTGATATGAGTTTTGGTGACACAGATCCTTCAATTACATCTGAAAGAATTTGCGGGTGATCCAACAAATCATCTAAAAGATGATGATCACCTGTATTTGAGTGGGGCTCCTCCCTGAGTTGTAAAGAGGGAGAATCAGGAATTGATGGGAATAACATATCCACATCTAGAGATGGTGAGGAAGTGTGTTGTGATTGATGTGTGTTAATTGTGAGAGAATGGGGTTGTGACTCCATATTTATTGGAGCCACATCAAACTGAGTTTGAGAAGGCATAGATACAGATGGATGTATCTATGCAGTGTGTGCACCCTGTGTAGAAGATTGGGTTCTAGCTCTCTTTCTTCTAATAAAGGCTTTTGTTGGTGAGTGTTTGGCTTTAGTGTCCCTCCCTCGTTTGTGTGTTCCTGGTTGGGAACTATTTTCAATAGTTACATCCTTTTGGGAGGATGCAGCTAGGGATATGCTAGTAACCTTTTCAACCACCACAGCTTTTTGAGAAACTGTGGCTTGGCTAATACAGACAGATATATATTCAAGCACAAATGTAAAGAACACAACAGACCTTAAAAACTTTTCTGGTGGATTTGTTGTTCCACCAGAGATGGTATTTTAGAAAATCTGTGATTAAACAATGTTGATCACAGCTGCATCCTAGTACAAACTAGATGAATTTTCTCTCAATATTTTTCTAAACAGCTCTGGAAAATCTCTCTTCTAATTACTAGCTTCTACTTGGTTTATATATTACCAAGTGTACAAGTGAAGAACAATATAAAATACAGTAATAAAATAAGATCTTCACTTGCTTCTTTTCCTGTTCACTCCAGTACTTTGTTGACTATTGCATCTTTGTACTAGAGAAGAACGGCTGCTTTTTCTGTTGTTCCTGAAATTCGGCTACCACATCTCAGTTGTCTCTATCAACCCATGTGCCTCTGTTTGTAGGTACAACTACCCCTTATCAACGGCTAATCATCAGAACATCCGTTGAAGCTTTCATCCGTTGATGCACTCATCCGTTGAAGGATGTTATCCGTTGAAGCTTTCATCCGTTGATGCACTCATCCGTTGAAGGATGTTATCCGTTGATGACTTTATCCGTTGAAGCTTTAGAGACATCCGTTGAAGCTTAGCTTCTCATCCGTTGAAGGTCTTTAAGTCATCCGTTGATACCACTTCACTTATACAAAATTACAAGGCATGAAGTATTTACAATTGGCCTTCCTATCTGCATATCATCTAGTAGTCAACATGACTTATAGTTTCTCTCAACTTCCAAGAATTACATTTTAAATACAGAGACTGAAATATGCTACAATACTAGACTTATTTCTAAGTAAAGCTACACCATCAACGGATAGCCAAAGTGGTCTTATCCGTTGAGGCTACAGACACTAAATTTCTACTTAAGTATTTTGTTAAACATATCATCAAACTAATACACATACATTCCTAACAATCTCCCCCTATTTATGTCTATAAGAATTGTAGGCATAAATTCAGGGTTAACTTGATGATAACAAAACACTTAACAGATATATGAATTGAAACTAAGTAGAAATTTAAAAATGCTGCAAAAGTGTATGTACTAGGAGATAATTGAAGATTTACAGTGTTTCCAAGGACACTCCTTTAGTCTGAGCAAATCATCTTTTTCTTCTTTGTTCCCTGGTTTTCTTTCCTAGCCTTTTGTCATTTTCCTCAATTTGGAGTTGGAGTTGTCTGAAGAATTCAGCTTCATCTTCAACACTAACATCCAACTTAGATTGCATTTCTTTGAGAGTTTCATTGCTGGCAATCTTGAGTTGGTCTTCAAGTCTGAAAAATCTTCTGACTCCTTTATCATCTCTAAATTCCATCAACCAATGAGGTGATTTGAGAATTTTCATTTCCCTTTCTTGAATGAGTAAAGTCCTGGGTAAAGCATTGGGCTCCCTCCAAGTTTTCCTTATATTGGCTATCTTGTTGAGAATTTCAATCTTGGCAGTTCTGGTAAAGCCAGAATCCTTTTGTATAGCTGAATAGACTCTAATCAAGGTAGAGTAGCCTTCATCCAGAATCCTGTGGAGAGGCCATGTTCTTTCCCCAGCTCCTTTATATCTGAACACTAATCTCTCTGGTAACTGTCTGTAGGCAGCTATTCCCCTTACATCCTCCAGCTCATCCAGATAGAGTTCAATGTCTGAAATTTCTTTTATGTCACAGATGTGAACATAATCATCTTTAGAAATGGGTGACTTAGGCTTAGGTTTTTGTTTTTGAGTGAATTTCTTAGAGGTTATGGGAGGTGTAGATTTTGGTTTTCTTTTCTGTTTCTTTGGTAGTGGAAGAGTGGTTAGAAAGGTAGGCAATTTGATAGTGTCCCAATCAATAGGTTCCTCTTTTGGAATGATTGGTTCACCATGGATGTTTATTGTGGGATCAGCAACAAGGGGTTCAGGTATGGAAGGTAGTGGTTTAGATATAGATTTGGTTACTTCAGTGTTATCTCCACTCCTTCTATGTGCCTTGGCCTTTCTTCTGTTTCCCTTCTGCCATTCCTCTCTTTCTTCCACACTCTCACCAAATATACTCCCTAAAACCTCATCTAGGTTTGTAGTCTTGTCTTCACCCCTGACTTCAATCCCTTTTTCTTTTTCAACTAGACTTGACTTTAGCTGTTGTTCAAGCTTTGCTTGTGCTCTTTTGTCAGCCTTTAATTGCTTGTCTTCTTCCTTCTTGGCTATTGAGAATTTGGGATGTCCTTGCATCACACATATGCTCTTTCCCTCTCTAATGATAATAGCTCTATTTCTCCTTACAGCCTCATCCATGGTCTTTTTGAGATAAGCAATACTTCTGCCTAAAATCTTGTTCTCATCAGCTTTTGGAGGAGGAAAGTCCACTTCTTTTAAAGGATTCTTTGTTGAGTCCTTATTGGATCTTTCATTGGGCTTGAGAATTATAGCTTGTAGTTCTTTGGAAGAAGCTTCTCCATCCTTATGACTCCCTACTGGCATGAGCTCCATGTTGATTGGTTCAATTTTTGTGCTGTATTTCACAGATGTTGATTTGTCTTGTGTAGAACCAAACAACAGTTGCAACCTTTCATCAATTCTCCTCCTTTGCTCTTTCACTTGAATTTCAGCTGCTGCTAGCTGAATCAAATCAATTCCATCAGGCTTGCCCTTGATTTGAATGATTGGAGAAGTAGTGATGGCAGGAACTAGCACTTTAGATATGTTGACTTTTGTAGATGGCTCTCCTTCCCCTTCCCTTTTACTCTCCCCCTTTTTGTTATCATCAAGGAGAGGGGTCAAGCCTTGTGCTTTTGCCAGCTGCATTAGGAGACTGGTTTGAGATTGTTGATTGTGAAGAATGGTGGCCACAGAATCTTCAATAACTTGAACTCTGTCTTCTAACTTGGCCAACCATTTTTCAGTAACAGATTCTTTCTTCAATCTCAAAACCAAGTCCTGCAATGTACCATAGGGCATGACTGAATCCAATTTTTCTGAAGTATAGGTTTTCAAGTCAGCAATATCCTTCCTGAGATCATCCATACTCAGATTCTGCTTCACTTGCTGCAGCTTCATGAGATGCAGTGAGTCCAGGTGAGCTTGAAGGATAGCCTTGATACTTGCATGTGAAGTATTCTGAATGGCCTGTTGAATAGTGTTGATTTGTTTGACTAAAGAGACATTGAATTCCCCTGATCTATACTCCTTAGTCAAGGCCCATTCAGGTAGATTTGGAATTGAACTAGGGCCTTCATCTCCCCCTAAGTTCATGCTTCCATCAAAAGAAATAGAGTCATCATCATCAGAATTTGCTCCAAATTCCTCAGATGGCTCACCAGCTGTAGAAGGCATTTTGTTAATGGCAGCTTTATCCCTTTGAAGAGATTCTGTTGTGTGCACTAGATGTAGTGACCTTTCTGCTTTCTCATTGCCCTGAGCAGCCAACAGTTGATAGGCTGTCACAGGATGAGTAAAAGTGTCAGCATCCAAGGAAATTTTATCAATTACAGCTTTGTAATGTTGCTGAAATTGTCTTTCCTTTTCAGCATCATCCACAAACATTGACTCATTAGCAATGGCTGGTTCCACCCTTGTATCTACTGTACCTGCTTTTCTCTCTTTTTCTCTATGTTCTTGCATCAGGAGCTCCCCCTGGCTCACACAACTCACTCCCTCACCTTCACCTACTAAGGTGGTACTCCACTCACTTACTTTTGCCATGCTGGAAGAAATAGCATGCATTTTTGAGCTCTCAATCTCTCCTTTTGCCTGGGAGCAACCCAGCCTCTCACTCAAATTGACACTCCCTTCCCTCAATCCTAAGAGTGATTGCACAGTATTCATGTCTTCCATACTTGGGATTAATTCAGTTATTTGTGTAGAGACTGTCAACGGATGTGGAATATCCGTTGAAGGTGAAACTGATGTTATCAACGGATAACTGCTGTTAAGCTTATCCGTTGAAGAACAACCACTTGTCAACGGATGAGTGATATCCGTTGAAGAAGGAAAAGAAGTTGAAATTGAAAGTGATATAACTGTTGAATCTGTGTAGATTGATTTGAGATGTGGTGACACAGATCCTTCAATTATATCTGAAAGAATTTGCGGGTGATCCAACAAATCATCCAAGAGATGATGATCACCTGTATTTGAGTGGGGCTTCTCCCTGAGTTGTAAAGAGGGAGAATCAGGAATTGATGGGAATAACATATCCACATCCAGAGATGGTGATGAAGTGTTTGGTGATTGATGTGTGATTATTGTGAGAGAATGGGGCTGTGACTCCACATTTATTGGAGTCACATCAAACTGAGTTTGAGAAGGCATAGATACAGATGGATGTATCTGTGCAGTGTGTGCACCCTGTGTAGAAGATTGGGTTCTAGCCTTCTTTCTTCTAATAAAGGCTTTTGTTGGTGAGTGTTTGGCTTTAGTGTCCCTCCCTCGTTTGTTCTGTGTTCCTGGTTTGGAACTATTTTCAATAGTAACATCCTTTTGGGAGGATGCTACTAGGGATGTGCTAGATACCTTTTCAACCACCACAGCTTTTTGAGAAACTGTGGCTTGGCTAGCTTGGGAAGCACTCAACTTTCCTTCCTTATCCTGGGGGTTTCTTTGATGTTCACCCCTCCCCTCACCACTCACACCCTGTTCACTCACCTCAGGGTTAATAGTTGGTGTTATAACTGTTGTCTTTTGAGAAACAACAGAGGTGGATTTCTTTGTCTTTGATTTTGAAAGTTTAGTTTTGGTGACCTTGGTAGAAATCTGTTGGGGCATCACAGATTTCATGGCCACACTAGAAGATAAAGAAATAGAGGGGTTGGAAGAAGTAGGAGTTGTAGAAGCAATTACCTCACCTACCTGAGGTGCATTCATGATTGGTAAATATACCAATGACACACTGCTGTTAAGATCCATTCTCATCAAGTCTGCAAGAACTCTTTTCTCTTGTGCCCAGCACTTGAGTTTATTATTCTCATTGATTATGACTAAACCTTCAGCAACATGGTTAGCCAATAACATAAAGAATCTAGCATAATAGATGTTATTAGGTCTATTAGCTTTGTTACCTAATCTAGTACCTAATTCTAGCATCACATAGTTGCTAAAGTTAAAATACCTATCAGAAACAAGCATATAGAGCATATTAACCAGAGATGAAGTTATGGCATCAAAATTACTAATTTTCCCAGAGAAAACCTTTATAAAGGCATCCCCAAGGAAACTCCATTCTTTCCTAAGGCCTTTTCTTCTAATACTCCCTAAATTAGCAGAGTTAAGAGAATAACCTATGGAATCTAACATGCTGGATACATCACTATCAGTGTGTGGTGTCATGGCATTGTTCTCAGGCAATTTAAAACATGCTTGTAAATCATCACAGTTAATACAGTGAGTTTTACCTTTGAGAGTGAAGGAGATAGTCATATCCATGGAGTTGAACTCAGCAGTTGTCCAAATCTCCTCAACTACTTCACAGAAAATTGTTGGGGCTTCCAGCATTGCATAGCTAAGTTTACAGTTTTTGATGAAGTCCATCATTTTGTGATAGTCTGAGTGGGCTTCATTCTTTTCTACCAAAGCTATGAAATTGTTCTTTTCATAGATGAACCCAGATTGAGACATAATCTTCACGACTGGTGCCATTGTTGTGAGTAGAAATTGCAGAGAATAACTTGAAGTTTTTGCAGAGAGAAAATGGTAAATGCTTGAAATTTTAAGAAAGCGTAAAGTAAAAATGAACAATCAGAAGGACTTATATGCTTTCTCAAATTAATAAACAAAAATATAAAATAAAGATTTATCAATAAATATGTGTTAGTGAATTTCAGCCATTTTAAGAATAAACTGTAAGTATTCTAAAAACTACCTTTAAAACCAATACATACAGATGTATGTATGAGTATCAACGGTTAAGAGAATAGAATCAACGGCTGTTAAACACCTGAATCGATTGATGTGACATTTCAACGGATAAGGCAAATTGTCATCCGTTGAAAGGTACTTCAGTTTTATCCGTTGACGAATAAAAATTCCAGAAATGTATTTGTCTTTCAACGGATAATGATTATCCGTTGATAGAGCAATTTTGACTTTCAACGGATAGGGAACATCCGTTGATGGAATAAACTATGTTAAAAGTCAAATTTGTTCTTAGCAACTAATATATTTCAGGCTTCAATTCAAATTGCAATAAAGACATGAATTTTAAGAGTAATTAAGCATACCTAGCTCACTTACCAATCTTGTGAATGTTGATTCATCAAGTGGCTTGGTAAATATGTCAGCAATTTGTTGTTCACTTGGAACAAAATATAGTTCCACTGTACCATTCATGACATGCTCCCTAATGAAGTGGTACTTGATATCAATGTGCTTGGTCCTTGAGTGCTGCACAGGATTCTCTGTTATGGCTATGGCACTTGTGTTGTCACAAAAGATAGGAATTCTATCAACATGAAGTCCATAGTCAAGGAGTTGGTTCCTCATCCATAACACTTGAGAACAGCAACTTCCAGCAGCAATGTATTCAGCCTCAGCTGTAGAAGTAGAGACTGAATTTTGCTTTTTGCTAAACCATGATACAAGCTTGTTTCCCAGGAATTGGCAGGAGCCTGTTGTACTTTTCCTATCTATTTTGCAACCTGCATAGTCTGCATCTGAATAACCAATTAGATCAAAGCCAGATTCTCTAGGATACCAAATACCTAAATTTGGTGTACCCTTGAGATATCTGAAAATCCTTTTGATAGCAATTAAGTGAGACTCCCTAGGATCAGCTTGGAATCTAGCACATAGACATGTAGCAAACATTATATCTGGTCTGCTAGCAGTTAAATATAAAAGTGAACCAACCATGCCTCTATAACTTGTAATATCCACAGACCTTTCAGTCTTATTTAATTCAAGTTTGGTGGCAGTGGCCATGGGAGTTTTTGCAGATGAACATTCCATTAAGTCAAACTTCTTTAAAAGATCATAAATATATTTAGTTTGACTAATGAAAATTCCATCACTAACTTGTTTAACTTGTAAACCAAGAAAATAGGTTAGTTCTCCCATTAGGCTCATTTCATAATTACTTTGCATTAGCTTAGCAAACTTTTTGCAAAGTTTATCATCTATAGAGCCAAATATTATGTCATCTACATAAATTTGAACAAGTATACTAGAGCCATTAACATCCCTAAAGAAGAGAGTTTTATCAACAGTACCTCTAGTGAAGTGATTCTCCAAAAGAAATTTTGATAAGGTTTCATACCAGGCTCTAGGTGCTTGCTTCAGTCCATAGAGTGCTTTCAACAGATAATACACATAGTCTGGAAAATTTGGATTTTCAAATCCTGGAGGTTGACTTACATAGACTTCTTCCTCTAATTTCCCATTTAGAAATGCACTCTTGACATCCATTTGATAGACTTTGAAATTGGCATGGGCTGCATGGGCTAGAAATATTCTGATGGCTTCAAGTCTTGCAACAGGAGCATATGTTTCATCAAAATCTATTCCCTCTTGCTGAGAATAGCCTTTAGCAACCAGTCTGGCTTTATTCCTTATGATAATGCCATTTTCATCCATCTTGTTTCTGAATACCCACTTTGTGTCAATAGGACTCTTGTTCTTTGGTTTGGGTACCGGCTTCCATACTTGGTTTCTCTCAAATTGGTTCAGCTCTTCCTGCATAGCTAATATCCAATCTGGATCCAATAGAGCTTCTTCCACTTTCTTAGGTTCCTCCTGAGACAGAAAACTACTATACAGACATTCATCTTGAGTGGCTTTTCTTGTTTGCACTTTAGATGATGCATCACCAATGATCAGTGTAAGGGATGATTCTTGGTCCATTTCCTTTGTGGTGGAAGATGTGCTCTAGATGAGGTGGCCTCAGTATTGTCATGATGTGAGACAGAGTGTTGACTAGTTGAAACTCCCTCTGAGTTGTTGGTCCTTTGCAGGGAACTTGGAGTTCTATCAACTGATGATGTAAATCGATTATCCGTTGATGAACTATGATCAACGGATGCTTCATTTTGTACTTCAACGGATGATGCACTATGTCTTTCAACGGATACTGCATTGCCTCTATCAACGGATGCAGTATTTTGTGCATTATCCAAGGGCATGTTTTGAATCCCTTTTGAAGTGTCATCTCCATCAGTCTCCTCTTCACTATCATCACAATATATCTCAATGTTGTCAAATTTGAGTCTCTCATTATGTCCCTCATCTGTTAGTCCATCAATCTTTTTATCATCAAACACAACATGCACAGATTCCATAACAATGTTGGTTCTTAGATTGTAGATCCTATAAGATTTTCCAGCTGAGTAACCAACAAATATCCCTTCATCAGCCTTTGCATCAAACTTCCCTTTATGGTCAGATTGATTCCTCAGTATAAAGCATTTATATCCAAAGACATGAAGAAAGTTTAGAGTTGGTTTTCTTCTCTTGAACAACTGATAAGGAGTCATGCCTTTAGCTTGATTGATCAAAGAAATATTCTGAGTGAAGCAGGCACAATTAACAGCTTCAGCCCAGAGATATGTTGGTAACTTTGATTCTTCAAGCATTGTTCTGGCAGCTTCAATTAAAGATCTGTTCTTTCTTTCAACAACCCCATTTTGCTGAGGTGTTCTTGGAGCTGAGAACTCATGCATGATTCCATTTTCTTCACAGAACAGCCTTAATGTCAAATTCTTGAATTCAGTTCCATTGTCACTCCTGATATTTCTAACCTTCAAGTCAGGATGATTGTTGACTTGCCTGATGTGATTGATAATGATTTCACTTGCTTCATCCTTTGATCCAAGAAAATAGACCCATGAGAACTTTGAGAAATCATCTACAATCACTAAGCAATATCTTTTTCTTGCAATAGATAATACATTGACTGGTCCAAACAAATCCATATGTAGCAGCTGTAATGGTTCATCAATTGTTGTTTCAAGCTTCTTTTTGAATGATGCTTTCCTTTGTTTGCCTTTCTGACAAGCATCACACAAACCATCCCTTGAGAATTCAACTAGAGGGATTCCTCTAACTAAGTCCTTTTTGACTAGATCATTCATTGTCTTGAAATTCAAGTGAGATAGCTTCTTGTGCCATAGCCAACTTTCAACTGTGCTTGCTTTGCTGAAGAGACAAGTAATGGATTCTGCATCTGTAGAGTTGAAGTCAGCTATGTACACATTTCCTTTTCTAACTCCAGTTAGAACCACTTTGTTGTCTTTCTTACTAGTGACAACACAGGCTTCAGAATTGAAGGAAACTGTATTCCCTCTATCACATAGTTGACTGATGCTCAGTAAATTGTGCTTGAGACCATCAACTAATGCAACTTCATTAATGATGACATTCCTTGTTGAAATCAAGCCATATCCCATAGTAAACCCTTTGCTGTCATCTCCAAAGGTTATGCTAGGGCCAGCTCTCTCCTTGAACTCTGTGAGCAGGGAGAAATCTCCTGTCATGTGTCTTGAACAACCACTGTCCAAGTACCATAGATTTCTTCCATTTCCCTGCACACCATAAAATCAATCAATTTGATTTTGGTACCCAAGTTTCCTTGGGTCCATTCTTGTTAGCCTTTCTCCTAGACTTCATTCCTCCTGCATCTTTAGACTTAGGTAAGTTTGAGTCAACCTTGGTCTTAGATGTAGTTGGTTGAGGTGTAGGGTTAGTCACAGAATCATTTAGCACATTTGTAAAATTATTAGGCATTGATTGTGCAAACATGTTATTCCATATGGGCATATTGTATGGCATTTGAGGCATACTAATTGCAGCAAGATAAGGATTGTTAAAATATGGCATGTTTACAAAATGTGCATAAGGATTTTGTTGAGACATAACAGGCATAGCATGCAGAGGTGATGCAGACATATTAGGCATAGAAGAGGGTACATTTATGGGAGTCTTCTTAATGGATTTACAACTAGCAGATAGATGATTAACACTACTACAATGCACACAGCTTTTTCTAGGAGCATACCTATCAGGTGTGTAATTGTTGTGTTTATTAACTCCTACCTTCCCATTTCTGTTGGATTTTCTTTTAGATTCCTTTTTATCCTCAACCATCTTGAGCCTATTATTTAACTGTTCTAAGGTCATGTGCCCTACATTCACCTTACTGACATCTTTGGATGTGCTTGCTTCTTCTTTGACAAAGTTCTTTGAAGTTGAACCAAACTTTTTGTTGAGTTTCTTTAGATTCTCTCTTTTAGAAACATCTGCCTGTTTTGATTGAGGAACCTTCAACGGATGCTCCTTTTCTTCCTTTAACGGATAACTTTCATCATCCGTTGATTCCACATCCGTTGACAGCCCATCAATTAATTCCAGTTTCTTTTTATTTTTATCCCAGGCAGTTTCACAGAATGATTCAATTCCTTGGACCTTAGCAATTTGAGCACTTACATCCCTAGATGTCTTCCAGGCTTTAATCACCTCTTGCTCTTTCTCTAATTGATTGGAAAGTATTTCTACTTTCTTAACAGATTCAGCTAGTTCATTTTCAACAGATATACAATGCAACTTTGTTTTCTCTAGGTCAATCATCTTATCTTCTAACAAAGCATTTCTATTACTTAAAAACAGATTGTTCTCTCTAATCCTACTATTTTCTTTAGCAAGAGATTTAAGAGACACACGCAAATGATACAATTCGGTAGACATGTCATTAAAAGCATCATTGCACTCTTCTTTAGTAAGCTGTGTTAAGTCAGTAGTGATTACCTGATTGCTTGATGAACTAACTTTATTTTCTTCAGAATCAGCCATGAGAGCAAGGTTGACATACTCCACATCTTCATCCTCTTCATCTCCATTAGCTGCCCAGTCCCTTTCTTGAGTAATGAAAGCCCTCTCCTTTTGCTTGAGTAGATCAAAATATTTCTTTTTGTAATCTACTTGTTCAAATTTCTTCTTTTCAGAAGTTGGCTTTCTGCACTCACCTGCAAAGTGTCCACTTATACCACAATTGAAACACTTGAACTTGGATTTGTCCACAGTGTTTTTGTGAGGTTTAGTGGCTCTAGTGTTTTTCTTGAATTTCATCTTTGCAAATCTTCTGGACAGAAATGCAAGATGCTCATCAATACCATCTGAGTCATTTTGGCTGGAGTTGTCTTCATTTTCAGCAACTTGCTCTTTCCCCTTGCTTGATTCCTGAATTCTTATACCATCTTTGGAGTTTGATGTAGATCTCGCAGTTTCTTGTCTGTATTTCCTCTCATCTTCAGCTACCAATGCAACTGAACTTCCTTTCTTTCTCCCCTTCTCCAATACCTCATCCTGTTCCAGCTCTAGTTCATAAGTCTTCAAGATTCCATACAATCTTTCAAGAGTGAAGTCCTTATAATCTTGAGAGTTTCTTAAGGAGACAGTCATGGGTTTCCATTCCTTTGGCAAGGATCTTAAAAATTTAAGATTTGAATCCTTCACCTGGTACACTCTTCCATACAGCTTCAGTCCATTCAACAGCTTTTGGAACCTATTGAATGTTTCATTTAAAGATTCATTTTCTTCAAAATGAAAGTATTCATACTGTTGAATGAGAAGCTGCATTTTGTTTTCTTTCACTTGTTCTGTACCTTCATACAGTAGTTGAACTGTGTCCCAAACCTCTTTGGCAGTTGTGCAATTTATCACATTATCAAACATATCCATGTTAAGACCATTAAACAAAATGTTCATAGCCTTCTTATCCTTGTGGACTTCTTCTGTGTCTTCCATTGTCCATTCTGCTCTAGGTTTTGGAATGGATTGACCAACAGCAACTGTGGCTGTAGCAACTGTTGCTACTTTGTGGGGAATGTGAGGACCATTCTCAATGCAGTTTACATAACCTTCATCTTGGGAGAGTAGATGAAGGTGCATTTTCACCTTCCAATGGTGATAACTGTCTTTGTCAAGAACTGGGATCTTTACTCCAATATCCTTCTTACTCATCTTTGTTAGATTCCAAGATCTTTAAACTCTTTGTATGTCAAGAGCCTGCTCTGATACCAATTGTTATTCCTAGTGGACTAACAATGAGATTTACAGAAGGAGGGTTGAATGTAAATCTCAAAACTTTTTCAAGTTTTGAGCAGTTTATGAAAGTTGTGTGTTCAAGAAGAACAAGTGTGTGAATGGCTTTAAGCTAATACAGACAGATATATATTCAAGCACAAATGTAAAGAACACAACAGACCTTAAAAACTTTTCTGGTGGATTTGTTGTTCCACCAGAGATGGTATTTTAGAAAATCTGTGATTAAACAATGTTGATCACAGCTGCATCCTAGTACAAACTAGATGAATTTTCTCTCAATATTTTTCTAAACAGCTCTGGAAAATCTCTCTTCTAATTACTAGCTTCTACTTGGTTTATATATTACCAAGTGTACAAGTGAAGAACAATATAAAATACAGTAATAAAATAAGATCTTCACTTGCTTCTTTTCCTGTTCACTCCAGTACTTTGTTGACTATTGCATCTTTGTACTAGAGAAGAACGGCTGCTTTTTCTGTTGTTCCTGAAATTCGGCTACCACATCTCAGTTGTCTCTATCAACCCATGTGCCTCTGTTTGTAGGTACAACTACCCCTTATCAACGGCTAATCATCAGAACATCCGTTGAAGCTTTCATCCGTTGATGCACTCATCCGTTGAAGGATGTTATCCGTTGAAGCTTTCATCCGTTGATGCACTCATCCGTTGAAGGATGTTATCCGTTGATGACTTTATCCGTTGAAGCTTTAGAGACATCCGTTGAAGCTTAGCTTCTCATCCGTTGAAGGTCTTTAAGTCATCCGTTGATACCACTTCACTTATACAAAATTACAAGGCATGAAGTATTTACAATTGGCCTTCCTATCTGCATATCATCTAGTAGTCAACATGACTCATAGTTTCTCTCAACTTCCAAGAATTACATTTTAAATACAGAGACTGAAATATGCTACAATACTAGACTTATTTCTAAGTAAAGCTACACCATCAACGGATAGCCAAAGTGGTCTTATCCGTTGAGGCTACAGACACTAAATTTCTACTTAAGTATTTTGTTAAACATATCATCAAACTAATGCACATACATTCCTAACAGCCTCACCTATCAAAAGAAAAGGAAAAGAAAAAGAAATAAAAACCAGGTACTCCTTTGAGATCTAGAGTAAAAACTATGGAAGGGAAGACCCAAGTGCATTGTTGGTATTAAGTAATATGCATCAGAAAAGCAAAAATAAATATTTTTCTTGGTGACTTTTCACACTCTATGATTACTGGATAAATACTCTGATAATAGCATAAATTCTGATAAGCAGTCGTGACTCACTTACACTGAGAAGCCACTGTAAAATGGAATTTCAAAAGATGCATAAAATGAGCACAAAACAGTTGAGGTGGACTCATGCATGAACTCATTCTAAAGTAGACTTCAGAATCATGACAGATTTTGAGCAAAGTTCTTAGTTATGGCTTATTTTTAAGATGAACTAAAGTGAATCAGACTTTAATCTTTATTTGATATTTAGCTTACTGCACACACATACACTCCATATGAATGATGTTGAGCATGTGGTAACTCCTGGAGCAGTTCGTAAAGCTCTCCACTTACCAGAAGGCTGCACTTTTTCAACAGCGGAGGAACCTGTTCTACAGCAGCTCATGGCCAATTTGGGGTATGAGAAGAGTTTGGCCAAGCTTGGACAGTTGAAAAGGCACATATCAGGAAGGAATGGAGCTTTTTCTTCGACTGCATCACTAAGGCATTCACCAATAAGTGTTCCAACTTTGATACCATTCCAATTATGAGTCAACACATCGGGTATGCTATTATTCACCAAACTCATTTTGATTTTGCAAGTGTTGTGCTAGGTTTTATAGGGGATAGGATGACAGAAGATAGGAATATAGTGTACTTTTCTAGATTCTGTCAACTTATATATAACTTCTGTTGTGCTGATGAACCCCAACCTACCACTGACTTAATTCCACCCTTTAAGCTTACAAAATGGGCTTTTAATGACTTGGTAAATGCTGACCTTAAGAAAAAGGTGGTTAGACCCTTACAGATACCTCAGTCTGTAAAATAGATCCTGGTAAATGCTGATCCTCAAACCTACAGATATGTTTACCCTGATGTTTAACCCACCAGCACAACCCAGACACCACAACAACTATCAGAACATACCACATATACACCTCAACCTACTCAACCCTCTATCAGAACATATCTCAAACCTTCACAGATATCTCAACCTTCATCATCAGCACATACTGTGAGGCCTTCATCTTCAAAGCCCAAGAGGACAAAGACTGTACCTCAGACACAACAGAAGAGAAGGAGGATTGTTCTGAGAGATGAGTCAGACAGTGAGGAACAGGTTCCTGTGTCAGAACCTGTTGTCAAAGAAGGTGAGAAGGTCTCTTCTCAGAAGGATATTGGAATTGGGGGTTCTAAGCTTCTCAAAAGGCTTAGAAGGATGTATTCTGATGAAACTCCCAAGGAATCTCCACCTTCAAAGAGATACAAGAAACAGAGAGCACAAAGGTACAGGGCTGAGTCAGTTTCAGAGGATGAGGAAGTAGCAGCTAAGGAAGGAGATCAGGAATCTCTGATCTCAAAAGAGCCAGAATTTGTTGAAGCTACTGCATCTACACCTCCATTGTCACCAACTCAGGAAACTGCTCAAGATAAAGTATCTACACCACCTGTGTCTCCTATAAATGAACCAGTATCTACTGCAGACCCAGGCACAAGTGCTGAGATTGATATTCACAACCTAATTGTGCCTGAGGTTCTCTACTTAGAAGCTCCACCAGATCCAATCAATCCATCAACAACACCAATTCATGATGCTAATGAAACTCCAGAATTGTCTACAACACCTTCTCTGCATCTAGACATTAAAGATCAGACTATAGGTGAGCATCAGAATATGGCTGTTGATCAGAACTTGGAAGCAGATCAGCACTTAGAGGATGATGTTGAAGCCTCCATAGCCTCTCATACTGTTCTTTTATCAGAGGATGTTGACTCTATAAGTTCTGATGCTGCAAATACTGATGATACTGGTGATGCTACTAAAATGCAGATGCTGATGAAGCTAGTCCTTCTGGCCATTCACCACTACAAGCTCCTTCAAAAGTTGAACTAGTTAAAAAGTTTGTTAGAGGAGATGCACCAGTACCTTGGAGTTAGACTCCTAGAGGACAGGAGTGGACTAAGGAATGGAACTCAGTCAGTTTTATTCCTTCTGAAAAGATTCTTGCTGATCACTTGGCAAAAGCTGATGAGATGTTAGTTAATGATGATTTCAAAACACAGCTGAGAGTTACTACTTTGAGTACTAGACATCTTCAAGGTCAACACTCAACAACTCATGCCGAGGTGCATAAAATTCAAGAAGCTTTACTCAAGCAAGAAACAACTATGAAACTTGAAAAGAAAAGCTTTTTCAAACCTACCTTTGACAGAGTTGCCTACATTGAGAAAACCCAAGAGAAACAACAATCTCAGATTGATGAAATTTTGAAAAATCAAGCTTCTCAGCAATCTCAACTCAATGAGATCCAATCCTCAGTGGAATTGCTTCTCTCTCTTCTTTTACCTGCTGATGCCAAAAAGGGGGAGAAAGTAATTAAGTCCAAATGTAAACCTGATAAGACACTGAAGAAAAAGGATGATGGTAATGACTCGGGAAACTCTGGAATGGGTGGAGGTCGTGATCAAGGTGGAGGTCTCTCACCAAGAAGAGCTGGAACTACAAGTTATAGAACAAGTTCTGATACTGGGAGAAGAATAACTTCTGATACTGGTAAAAGGATAAGTCCTGATGAACTTTTGGATCTTGATGAAGAAATTTTAAGGCAGTTATTTCTGGAAAAAAATCCAGGAATGGACTTTGAGAGTCTAATAGAAGAAGAATCTAGACTTAAGTCAGAAAAAGTCAACTCCAAATCTGAAGCTTCTGTTGGTAAAAAGAAACTTCCTACGGCTAAAGGCATTGTGATAAAAGAAAGGACAAATCCTGTGGAAACCAAGGCCAAATCACAATTGCAGATAGATCCAAGGTCCAAGGGCAAAGAAAAAGTTGGTGAACCTATAAAGGTTTATGTGCCTCCTATGGATGAAGAAATTTCTATTGAAGATACTGATCTTACTCTGACTTTAAGGAAGATTTCTAAGACAACCTCTGACATGGCTCAAGTTGTTCAGAGTCAAGATATAGTTAGTTCTGATATAACCATGAAGCAAGCAACCTCTGACATAGCTCAAGTTGACTTGATATCAGAAGATAAGTCAAAGGAAACCTCTAACATATCTCATGTTAAATCCTCAAAGTTACTCCTACCAGGATTCACTAAAGCCAAACAGACTCAACCTTTGAAGACTGTAGCAAGTGGTTTTGAAGCAAGAGTGGTTACTGGAAAGGAAGCAAGAGATAAATCTGGATTGGGTAGTGCTGATGAAAGAAGAGTGCATAACACAACCAATGATCCAACTTCCTTAAGTGAACCAGGTGTTGGAGCAACTCCTGAAAGATTGAATCAACTAGAATCTTTACAGATGGTCTATCATACCTTCTTGAAAGAACACATCTTGTTATATTTCATGACAGATGGTAGGGTTTACCATATAAGGGAAAATGCTATACCGCTGAAGTATTTTGAAGAACTAGAACATGTTTTATTCTTACTTCAAGTAAATGACAGAATAACAGAAAGTGCTACAAACTATTTGAAGACTCAAATTCAGAGACAGAAAAGGCTTTATTCTGTAAAGTCTGACAACACATACTGTCCAAAGTACAGAGATCACAAGGGTGATATTGTTGATATGAAGCCTAATACTGCACAGATCAGAACATATCTTGGTATTAAGGGACTTGAATTCAATCTAGAGTCTGACAAAGCCTATGTCATAAGACTAGATCAGGAGTTGAGAAAAGCAAAAATTAATGATCTCAGATATGCTATTTTCCAAACTGGTGAAGATACTGCAGAACTCAAAGATGCTAAAAGGAGGATGATTGATGAACTCGGATATGCTGAAAGATGTTTGTTAAAGAACTATCAAAGAACAACTCCTGACATCAAAGAGATCAGAAAGTGAAGCCAAGTCAAGATCTACAACTGCTCAAATTCTGATATGGATACAGACTGAAGTTGTTATCAGAAGTTAAAGTTGGTAAAGCTTTAAGGACTGTAAGTTGTAGTTATCTAGTCAATTTCTCATGCAGTTATACTTAATGTTTTTGACATCATCAAATATCTATTAAACTTGTATATTATGCTAATTTATAAGTTGGGGGAGATTTTTAGATATATTTGATGATATCATGTCTAATATGATTTATGTTTAGTTTTCAGATCTTACTTAAACAGGACAAATCAATACTTAACTGAAATCAGCACTTATACTGAAGTCGGAACTTAAGTGATCAGTACTTAAGGTCCAGGAGATATTTATCAGGAGATAATATCAAGACTTAAAGGAAACTTTCAGATAAGGAAGGCGGCTGATTGAAAGAAAAAAAGATCAAGATAAACGTAAGAAAAGATATGCATGAAGAAGGAATTCTATAAAGAATGAAATACTTGGAAGAAAAGATAACTCATTGATATATTTTAGGAAGCAGAATTATATTCCATATCAATTAGCGATTATCTTGTAATTGTGTGATATATAAACACAGACATAGGGTTTACACTATAAGTGTTATCATTATCGAGAATATTATGCATTGTAACCCTAGCAGCGCTCGTGATATTTGTTCATCACTGAGAGAGGACAGTTCCATATTGTAACAGAGTTTATTGCATTGAATAAAGTCTGTTTTCTGTTACTTGTGTTATTTGAATTCGATTTGATTGTGCTATACACTGTATTAAACACCCTTCTACAGTGTGTGTGACCTAACAGTTATTGACTATAATCAACTTTGGTTGAATACTATGTTACTTAGCAAGTTACACTGATTAAATTTAATGCAACACAGAAGTAACCCAAAACTAATTCAATTTTTTTCCGGAAAATAAAAATAATAATTATATCCAGCTGTTTTAACTTGATAACCATTTTTTGCAAATATTTTAAGTAAGAGTTAAAATTATAATCGTAGTAAACCAATTTTTGAATCTATGTTAATCTATAATAACCTAAGTACGATATTATTTGCTACTACCCTCAATTTGATTTGGATTGATAATCCTCGAATTCATGACTGTTAAATCTTTCTTATGAAATAATTAGGACATTTAGATTCTCTTTATAAAATGATCATGAAATATTTATATTACTATTTATGTCATATATAAAGATATATAAAAGCTTTCAGATCTCTCACACTCTTTGGAACCACCCAGATGAAAAAACTACCACATTTATCACATTTTTTTCTTCCATTTCTGAAATTATACGCAACAATTTCATATTCTAAACAGTCAATGTATTTTTTCATTGATTACTATAACATACATGAATATATTTGTGTTTAGAAATAATTATTTCGGAGTAAGTTTTCTGAATTCTTAGACATCATGTATATTATGAATCAATATCCTATACAATTTTAATCATGGGGTACTTTAGTAGTCTATATAAGAAAGTGTTGTGTTTGTGGCATAAAAATATTGAAGTTCTTGAAAATTTCAATTAGTCTTGAAAAATATTGAAGTTCTTGAGAATGGGTCATAAACTACAAGAAAAACAGATCAGAACATATCTTGGTATTAAGGAACTTGAATTCAATCTAGAGTCTAACAAAGACTATGTCATAAGACTAGATCAGGAGTTGAGAAAAGCAAAAATTAATGATCTCAGATATGTTATTTTCCAAACTGGTGAAGATACTGCAGAACTCAAAGATGCTAAAAGGAGGATGATTCATGAACTCAGATATGCTGAGAGATGTTTGTTAAAGAACTATCTCAGAACAACTCCTGACATCAAAGAGATCAGAAAGTGAAGCCAAGTCAGGATCTACAACTGCTCAGATTCTGATATGGATACAGACTGAAGTTGTTATCATAAGTTAAAGTTGGTAAAGCTTTAAGGACTGTAAGTTGTAGTTATCTAGTCAATTTCTCATGCATTTGTACTTAATATTTTGAACATCATCAAATATCTGTTAAACTTGTATATTAGGCTAATTTACAAGTTGAATTTACAAGTTGGGGGAGATTGTTAGATGTATTTGATAATGTCATGTCTAATATGATTTATGTTTAGTTTTCAGATCTTACTTAAACTGGACAAATCAGCACTTAACTGAAATCAGCACTTATACTGAAGTCAGAACTTAAGTGATCAGTACTTAAGGTCCAGGCGATATTTATCAGGAGATAATATCAGGACTTAAAGGAAACTTTCAGATAAGGAAGGCGGCTGATTGAAAGAAAAGAAGATCAAGATAAACGTAAGAAAAGATATGCATGAAGAAGGAATTCTATAAAGAATGAAATACTTGGAAGAAAAGATAACTGATTGATATATTTTAGGAAGCAGAATTATATTCCATATCAATTAGCGATTATCTTGTAATTGTGTGATATATAAACACAAATATAGGGTTTACACTATAAGTGTTATCATTATCGAGAATATTATGCATTGTAACCCTAGCAGCGCTCGTGATATTTGTTCATCACTGAGGGGGGACAGTTCCATATTATAATAGAGTTTATTGCATTGAATAAAGTCTGTTTTCTGTTACTTGTGTTATTTGAATTCGATTTGATTGTGATATACACTGTATTCAACCCCCTTCTACAGTGTGTGTGACCTAACAGTTATTGACTATAATCAACTTTGGTTGAATACTATGTTACTTAGCAAGTTGCACTGATTAAATCTAATGCAACACGGAAGTAACCCAAAACTAATTCAAATTTTTTCCGGAAAATTAAAATAATAATTATATCCAGCTGCTTTCACTTGATAACCATTTTTTGCAAATATTATAAGTAAGAGTTAAAATTATAATAAGTTTTTAAATTACATAGATTTTTGTTTTAACGTCGTAGTAAACCAATTTTTGAATCTATGTTAATCTATAATAACCTAAGTACGATATTATTTGCTACAACCCTCATTTTGATTTGGATTGATAATCCTCGAATTCATAACTGTTAAATCTTTCTTATGAAATAATTAGGACATTTAGATTCTCTTTATAAAATGATCATGAAATATTTATATTACTATTTATGTCATATATAAAGATATATAAAAGCTTTCAGATCTCTCACACTTTTTGGAATCACCCAGATGAAAAAACTACCACATTTATCATATTTTTTTCTTCCATTTCTGAAATTATACGCAACAATTTCAGATTCTAAACAATCAATGTATTTTATTCATTGATTACTACAACATACATTAATATATTTGTGTTTAGAAATAATTATTTCGGAGTAAGTTTTCTGAATTCTTAGACATCATGTATATTATGAATCAATATCCTATACAATTTTAATCATGGGGTACTTTAGTAGTCTATATAAGAAAGTGTTGTGTTTGTGGCATAAAAATATTGAAGTTCTTGAAAAATTCAATTAGTCTTGAAAAATATTGAAGTTCTTGAGAATGGGTCATAAACTACAAGAAAAACGGGTCATAAACAATCGAAACGAATGGTTGGAAATGGCCCATGTCAGTTGGAAATAGATACAAAATCGACACTCGGACGACCGATGATGTCAGTCGTTTAAAACCTGGGCGGAAATGACCTATCAGTTGGAAATAACAGCAAAACCGATCATTGGAAATAACGGAATCATATAAATATTTTTAATATTGTCATAAATTAATAAGTGGTATAATCTCATAAACTAATAACGGATACAATCAACTAAAACTAAAATACATTACAACTAAAAAAATTAAATTAAATTGTAATAGAATTAAATTAAACACTATATTGTTGATGTCTTGCATCTTTAAAAGCATTAAATTCTCCATAAGTAAGTCATTTTCATCTTCATCATCATTGTCTTCGACATCCATTAGAAAAATTGATTTAGTCATTAACTTTATTGATTAGTATATGAATATAAATGTAATATTGAAATATTTGAATACAAACACACATATGTAAAAAAGTACATAAATTTATATATCTATACATTAAAAGAAAGAGAGATATAATCAAATACACATTCACCATTAAATTTAAGATATGATTAATAATTGAATTTGAAGAGGATGAAGTTAATTACACCAAAAAATGAATATTATAATGATCTGATAGATCAAGTGGAAGATATAAAAAAAGAGAATGAGAAAGACTGTTTATCAAAATATAAATTTGGATTAAATCCAACTGATTGATTCAAAATATTTGTTGGTTATGTAATTAGCGTTTTTTTTCAAATTATCATGAAAATTTGAATTTCCCCTATAAATTTCATGAAAATTTAAATTTTTCGGACTAAATTTCAATCGACTGAATTCGGTTGGTTATAGTCATTATTAAGAGGTTGGTTTTGTAATGGAGGGTTATTTAAATTTTAACAAATATTAAAATTCCCCCAAAAAAAATTCATGAAAAATTTAAATTTTAAGCCTAAACTAAAACCAACTAAATTCGGTTAGTTATAGTCATTAAGTGGTTGGTTTATTAGGCAGGTTATTCAGTTCTTCACGAAAATTTAAATTTTTCAAGATAAACTAAAACCAAATGAATTCGGTTTCATTAAGTGGTTGGTTTTGTAATGACGGGTTATTCAAATTTTCAAGAAAATTTAAATTCCTCCTCCTAAAAATTTGATGAACACTACAATAATTTCGTAATCATGCAACGGTCGATACAAAATGGTTAACAAAATTGTGGTCCTAAAAAACTTTACAGCGGTGAATTGATTTGGCACAACGGTTCTTGTATTATACAATGATTGTTTGAAGAAACCGTTGTCATATCTACAACTTATATTTGAATCCGGAATTGTACTTTTAATTAGTTTAAATATTATTTTTGACGATTCAACCATAGTGATATTAAGATATATCGATTTTAGTCATAAGGAAATATTAAAAGAAAATAAAAACAAAATCGTCATGCATGACACGAATAGAAAAATTTAGGAAAAGTCTAAATCCCAAATACAAGATTTTTTTCCCGATTAACTATTTAATTTTTTAAAATGATTTTTTCAATGATCCAATTGTGCGGATGTTAAGATATATCGATTTTTGTTATAAGAAATAATTATGAAAAAAAAATCAAATTTGTCTTGTATGACGGTAAATCTAGGAAAAGTCTACCTACCAAACACTGGATTTGTTCCCGATTAACCAGATATTTTTTAAAATAATTTTTTCAATGATCCAGCCGTACGGATGTTAAGATATATAGATTTTAGTCATAATAAAAAATTATTAAAAAATTCAAATTCATCTTGCATGAAAAGATTAGAAAAATTTAGGAGAAGTCCAACTCCCAAACACGAGATTTGCTTGCGATTAACCCTATAGTTTTTTTAAACAATTTTTTCAACGATCCAACAATACAGATGATAAGATTTATCGATTTTAGTCATAATAAAAAATTACAAAACATCTTAAATTCATCTTGCATGACAGGATTAGAAAAATCTAGGAAAAGTCTAACTCCCAACTACAGGATTTGTTCCCGATTGACCAAATAATTTTTTTAAACGAATTTTTTGACGAACCAATCGTACGGATGTTAAGATATATCGATTATAGTCATAATAAAAAATTAGAAAAAAATACATTAATCTTGCATGACAGTAATTCAAAAATATAGGAAAACTCTAACTCCCAAACAACAGATTTTTTCGCGATTAACCAAATAATTTTTTAAAACAATATTTTCGACGATCCAATCTTACGGATGTTAAGTATATCGATTTTAGTCATACAAAAAAATTACAAAAAAAAATATTCAAATTCATCTTGAATGACATGAACAGAAAAATCTAGGAAAAGTCTAACTCCCAAACACTGGATTTGTTCCCGATTAACCAGATATTTTTTTAATGATTTTTTCGACTATGTAACCGTATGGATGTTTAAGGTATCTCGATTTCAGTCATAAGAAAAATTACAGAAGAAATTCAAATTCATCTTGCATAACAGAAATAGAAAATTCCAGAAAAAGTCTAACTTCCAAACACAGGATTTGTTCCCGATTAACCCGATAATTTTTTTAACGATTTCTTCGACGATTCATTCATATAGATGTTAAGATATAATGATTCTAGTCATAAGAAAACCTAACAGAAAATTTAAAATTCATCTTGCATGACAGGAATTAAAAAATCTAGGAAAAATTCAACCTCTAAACAAGGGATTTTGTTCCGGATTAACCAGATTATTGTTTTAAACAATTATTTCGAGTATCAACCGTACGGATATTAAGATATATTCATTTTAGTCATAAGAAAAAATTACAAAAAAAAATCAAATTCATCTTGCATGACAAGAATAGAAAAATCTAGAAAAAAATTCAAATTCAGAAGCACTTCCATTAGGAGTGTTCTTCAACTCAACCACCACCCATATCGTTGGAAAAATTATTATTATCAATCCCAGCAACCCGTAACATATCATTGATATCTACCGGTTGTTCGACCTCATTATCAACATGTCGATTTTCCGTAGTCATTGTATTTGTCTATTTTATGAATTTTCACCATGATAATTTTAAATTTTAATATGTTTGTTCTTTATCTTCTCCAATTTATATCTCATAAATAATCAACTAAGAAGATAATAAAGATGGCTACTAGCTCTTATTTAGCAAAACTCGTCGAATATGTACCAAAACCAACCAATTTTGATCATTTTACCCTCCAACGTAAAAGGTGACTTTATCAACCAATAGCATCACGACACTGCATTATAGTGTTGTTGAATGTATTAAATACACTTAAAACGCATTTCCAACCATATCTTTTTCAACCAATTTTGGTAATTATGATAAAAGACATTTCCAACTGATCTTTTTCCATCCAATTTTCGTCGCCTTTTAATCTGATGTGATCTGTCACATGTATGATGGTTCATAAGATGGGACCTACATGAAACATAACCAACTGACATCAGTCGATTTTGGTAATATTTCCAACCGAGTCGTTAGTTGATTTTAGTCGGTTGGAAAAAAACCGACCAACCGAGGGTCAGTACTTGGTTGGTTATGTACATAACTACAACCAGTCACATTGGTTGGTTGTAATCGCTTAATAATGTGAATTAAAAACAACCAACGCGCGACGGCTGCTTTTGTGACGGTCGCTTATAACCCTGTTTCTTGTATTGACATGTCAACAATAATTAATTATATTATTATATATAAAAATACAAAAAGGGTTAATTGTTATGTTGTTTTTTTATCGTAGGGAACCCGCAGCCGCTACCTTTCGGGTGCGCATTAGGTAAATCTCACGGGCTCACGCAATATTCTGCAAATCACGTGAACCAAGATAAACCGCACTTAAGCGACAGACTCTGTTTCCAGAGGCATAATCATAAATTCTCCTCCCGTGGGATTCGAACCCGTGACCAAGAGGATAATTTTCCCCTCTTTAACAACCCTTGCAAGTTCTTCTTTTTTTTTTGTTATTTTGTACTATTTAATTATAGACTATTTATGAATTGATATAATAAATTTGTAAATGTATTTAATTGTTTTAGCATATTTCTACCACCCTTTAAAATCTAGACTGAAAATCAAAATTCTTTACTGAATTTTACAGGATTTAGATGATTTATCATGTTTCCTTGAAACCTAATTAGATTTATTTGGAAATTCCTACTTACCAGATAAAATATTTGGACCAGTTGAACGATTTGAATTTGAATTTTATTTGAATTCCAAATATTAGTACAAATACTATAATTTGAAAGAAAAAACAAACAATAATATTTAAAATTCATTTTAAATGCATGTTACTTGACACAATTATTTCCATGTAAATACTAATTGGATGGAGAAATTAACGGAAATAATGAGAAATGTTCAAACAATATTTTACTTAAAAATCGAAAATTCAGATGTGTTCCACGTGAAAAACGGTACCAAACAAGGGCCATAACAAATATTTCAACACGACTCTCTCTTGGTCATAAATATTGAGCGCTACTGATTGGGCACGTAACCTCCCAACAGAAAATCACACAGCATTTGCATTCTCTCTCTCTTTACTCTCCTTCTCTCCCCATCTCTTTACTATTTTTCATCACTGCAAATTTCATACAGAAACTACATACAAATTAACCTACAATCATGGCGAACCAGCTAGAGAGTTTGATGGAGTCGATAAAATCGAAGGTACGTTCCTTAAAGAAGAAGAAAGCCAAGAAGCCGTATTTGAAGATGGAGAAAAGCTCGAGTGTTAAAGTGGAGATCAGAAGCAGAAAAGCTCGAAAGCTCATTGAAAAGAACCTTAAAGCTGCGGATAGTGTTATAGCTAAACGTGGGGTGTTCTAGAATTAAGATAATTATCGTAGCTTAATTTCGTTAATCTATGTATGTTGAATTCACCGGGGTTCGAAAAATGTTGGTTCCGGAATTGTAATCTGAAATCAGTAATGGTTTTTTGACTTTTTGTAAATTTTTGTTTGACTTTTTGGTGGAATGTGTGTGTGATTATAAATCGTATGAAACATATCATGAATGCGATCGGGTAAGTGATAAAGTGAAGACTCCAGTATAAAGATGCATGGCCGGTATAAAGTGGTGTTTATATATTTATTTATGATATTTTAAGTAATATTTTAATTTTCAAAACATACATGAACTGCGAAATTCTGCGAAAAATAAGATTTCATAGAAAGTAACTCCAAATTTTTATTGACTCCTCCCTTAATTTTTAGTTGTCGTATTTAATTTTTGTATAGTTAAATAGATCAAAATTTGACCGAGATTTATTAATATTTTATAATCGAACAAAATAAAAAAATTACAGTATTAAAAAATACATTTAATCTATTTTATTATATAATTTTCAGTAGTTGTTGAATATCATATGAAATTTTCATATTATAATTTTAAAATTAATGGTTATGCAGAATTGTACAGTGCAGGGCAGTGATGGACATAAATATGGAGGGCGTCACTTGTTTTTCTAATTTTCAACTGTAGTAATAAATTGAGCATTAATGGGTCCCAGATAATTCAATTGCCATTACACATAAAATCCGAAAAATGTGGGCAATGAGAAAAAGGTTTTTTTTTTTTTTTTGACACCAAGAAAAACATTAAGTACAAGTTTTGTTGATTTCACATGTAAAAAATGCCACTTTTTTGTAGGCGCAGTAGCCCACCCCCACCACCTACTAGCTAGTTGCATCAAAATCATCAACTTGTAGTCTTTCTGGTGTCAATGGCCCCGGGTTCGTTTGTTCGGGAAATTATAGACTCCTTAGTAGAGTTACAAATTAAGAGTTTTGTTCGAGTCAAGTTAAATTTAATTTTTTTTTAAAGGAGTCAATTCAATTTGAATTTAATAACCGAATCAAAAATAATGTTACGAACTTGTTTATAAATGATACAAATTTGTTCATGAACTCGACCTGAGTCAAGTTTTCCGCTAGTAGTTTGCATATATTTTTTCAATCGAACAACCTTACAATAGAATATATAATTTTACAAGTCGTATCGAGATCAAATATTGGTATTATCTTATAATTATATACGCACACTCACACGCTATAATTGTTTAGTTATCTTTATCATTTTATTTTTCAAGACGAGTTTTAAGAATATATCTAATATATTTTAAAGTATTGAGATATTCGTAACTTTAGAAATGGTACATTGCTTTTTAAAATGTCAATATCGAAATTTTATTATGTTTTAATATTTTACTTAAATTTGGTTTATATAAATTACAAGTTATTTAATATGAAAATACGATGAATTGGAGATGAATATATCATGATAAAAATTTGATAGTTTACTTACGAAAAAACAAGGTGTTAAATTTTGAAAGAAAAAAAACAAAAAACAATTAAATTATTAAGAAATGATTAAAAAATTTACTAATAAAAATATTTAAGTGATTAGTAATAACTTATTATTTCTATTACTTATAAATTTTATCTGAGGCGAGTCGAGTTACCGAGTTCGAGACGTTTCCGAGCTAAACGAGTCAAGTCCGAGCCGAACAAACAAAAAATTCGGCTCGGCTCGTTTACTTATTCGTGCTCATTTTTATGTTCATTTTAAAAAATGAGTCGAGCGAAGTTTACTTAAATAAACTGATCCCGAGTTTTGTTCACGAACGGCTCTGTTCATTTATAGTCCTACCTTGGTCTACTTTTAATAATTTCATTATTAAAAAAAATTATGGTTATAAAGATTGTAGATATAAATTTTCTCCGTCTTAATTTGTTTTGAGTATCTAAGAAAATCTCATCCTATCACTATTCATAATTTTTTTTCTTGGTAATAACGCACTTGAATTTAATAAATAGTCTCATAACTGACTACATGATTAATAATTTGACGAAGGTACTCATACCACTCATGAAGATCTGACACCGGATGAGTCTCTCGTGCTAATATTTGAGCCGCACCAAATAAATGATATGTGTTAAAATATTTGAATGAATATAAAGTGATTGTCAAAACGTATCGAGGAAGTCTCTCAAATCTTACTGAGGAAGACTTGCACGGCTTTTTAAAAAAGAAACTTAATCAGAAAGACTTGTAAAGTTTATCGAGGAAGACTTGTAAAGCTTATCGAGGAAGTTTTGTAATACTTAATGAAGAAGATTTGAATAGCTTACTTAGTAAGACTTGTAAACCAACTACTATAAATAGCTCATTTAGCTAATGAAATGAGATACAACTTTCTCTCCATATCTTCTATTCTCCTGTACTTCCTCTATATTAAACATAACTAATATTTTCAGTCAAGGTTTATAACATGTTATCAGCACGAGTCTCTGCCAACTGAAACTTTATTCTCGAAAGAGCTACGACTTATTCTGACCCACGAGTCTCTGTCAACTGAAGTTTTATTCTCGAAAGAGTTACGACTTATTCTGACCCACGAGTCTCTATCAACTAAAATTATTTTATAAAAGAGAGATGGAAGATACATGCATTGTTGACTACGCAACCACACATACTATTTTACAGTGTCAGAAATACTTCTCATAATTGACTAAAACAACTCACATGTCTGGACGGTATCGGGTACATCAAATATAATAGAAGGTTTTGGGAAAGCTAGTTTTCTTCTACCAAATAAGACACACATACATATACAAGAGGCTCTATACGCTAGCAAGTCAACTAGAAACCTACTAAGTTTTAAAGATATCGGTCTTAATGGGTTTCACGTTGAAACCACTAATGAGAATAAAAAAGAATACCTTCTCATTATCTCAAACACCGTTGACAATAAAAGGGTCTTAGAAAAATTCCACTCGGTTTCTTCAGGATTACATGTTACGAGTATACGAGTTCTTGAATCTCATAATGTCAACATCCCCAAAGTCATTGACCCAAAACTACTCTCCCTTTGGCACGAAAGACTCGGTCATCCAGGAGTATCTATGATGCGTCGTATCGTTGAAAATTCTGTGGGACATCCTCTTAAAACTCAAAAGATAATATCCCAAGATGAACTTCATTGTTCAGCATGTTCCTTAGGAAAACTAATTGTCTGACTTATTCATCCATCTTCTGGCCCATTTAGGTACTTTATGGTTTTAATTGATGCGTCAACTCGATGGTCTCATGTATGTCTACTTACAACCCGAAATACAGCCTTTTCCAAATTACTTGCTCAAATAATTAAACTCCAAGCTCAATTTCCTAACCATCCCATTAAATCAATCCGACTAGATAATGATGCTGAATTTACATCTGCAACTTTTAATGATTATTGTATGTCAGTAGGAATCTCAGTCGAACACCTGGTAGCTCACGTACATACACAAAATGGTTTAGCAGAATCCTTAATTAAAAGACTTCAACTTATTGCCCGTCCCTTACTTCTAAGAGCAAAGTTACCTATATCTGTTTGGGGTCATGCAATACTTCATGCTGCAAATATAATTAGAATAAGGCCTCCTGCTTACCACAAACAATCCCCTCAAGAATTGGTTCTTGGTCAAGTACCTAATATTTCTCATTTAAAAGTATTTGGTTGTGCTGTGTATGTTCCTATATCACCACCTCAAAGAACTAAAATGGGACCTCAAAGAAGAATTGGTATATATGTTGGTTTTGATTCTCCGTCTATTATAAGGTATATGGAACCATTAAATGGTGATGTTTTTACAATTCGGTATGATGATTGCTGTTTTGATGAATCTATGCTCCCTACATTAGGGGGAGATAAAATTTTGCATAAATTATGTTCGGAAATATCATGGAATGCCTCAGAATTAAATGTTATTGATCCGCGTACTAAACAATGTGAATCTGAGGTTCAAATAATTACATATATGTAAAATATTGCTAATCAAATGCTAGATGCATTTAATAATTCTAGAAATATTGTGAAATCATATATACCTGCTGTTAATGCTCCAGCCAAGATTGAAATCCCTGAAAATAAATCAATTTCAGCGAAATTGATTGGTGAGTCAAAGTCACGCCAAAAGTGTGGTAGACTTATTGGTGAAAACGATATTGTACCATGAAAATAGAAATTGATTGGAATTGCCCCAGAAGTGGCAAAAGTTTCAGAAAATATCCTAGAAGTGGTATTGCCTCCTGAAGAGGTTCAAGCCCCTGAAATGGCTGTAATAAAACTCCCAAACGTGGGATTACCTCCAGAAGAGAATGTTGCCCCAGAAGTGGCACATGCCCCAGAACTGGAAAATGTTTTCACAGAAGCAAAGGTACCTAAAAACTATGAGATCTCAATGAATTATGTCCATAACGCGAAATTATTGGACCGTGAGAGTATTGAGGTTGATGATGTATATGCTTTTTGCGTGACATCTGATATTATTATGAACTCCGATCTTAAACCACAAAGTGTGGAAGAGTATCGACACCGAGAGGATTGGCCAAAATGGAAAATTGCGATTCAAGAAGAATGGCAATCCTTGCGCGAGAAAAATATATTTGGACCTGTAGTGCAAACACCAGCTGGTGTAGTACCCATCGGGAATAGATGGGTATTTGTACGAAAATAAAATGAGAAAAATGAAATTGTGAGATATAAAGCCCGGCTTGTAGCCCAGGGATTCTCTCAAAGACCTGGTTTTGATTACCAGGAAACATACTCTCCTGTGATGGATGGAGTTACTTTTCGTTTTTTAATGGGTATGGCTTGTATGGAAAAGCTAGAAACACGTTTGATGGACGTTGTGACAGCATACCTATATGGATCACTTGATAGTGATTTTTATATGAAAATTCCCGAAGGATTAAATATTGAGGATACTAAGCCTCGACATTTATATTCTGTTAAATTACAACGATCATTGTATGGTTTGAAACAATCTGGTCGTATGTGGTACAACAGGTTTAGTGAATACTTATTGAATGATGGATATGTTAATAATCAAGTGTGTCCTTGCATTTTCATTAAACGATCATCAACGGGTTTTGTTATTATTGCTGTATATGTGGATGATTTGAATATTATCGGTACTACTGAAGATATTACTGATGCTGCTAACTATTTGAAAAATGAGTTTGAAATGAAAGATCTTGGAAGGACAAGATTTTGTTTAGGTATACAGGTGGAGCACTTATCTTCAGGAATATTTGTTCATCAATCAAACTACACTGAAAAGATTCTTGATCGGTTCTACATGGACAAAGCTCATCCACTAACCATACCAATGGTTGTTCGATCACTCGAGGTTGAAAAGGATCCTTTCCATCCTAGAAAACAAGATGAAGAGGCTCTTGGACCTGAAGTTCCATATCTCAGTATAATTGGCGCTCTCATGTATCTTACAAACAACACACGGCCTGATATTGAATTTGCAGTGAACCTGTTGGCAATATTTAGTTCTGACTCTACTAAAAGGCATTGAGATGGAATCAAACATATATTCAGATATCTTCGAGGGATAATCGATCTTGGACTATTCTTCCCAAACAATTCAAGATCACGGCTAGCTGGATATGCAGATGCTGGATACATGTCAGATTCTCACTTTGGGCGATCACAAACATGTTACCTATTTATATATTGTGATACTGCTATCTCTTGGAAGTCTACAAAACAGACTATGGCTACAACTTCATCAAACCACGCAGAGTTACTAGCAATTCATGAAGCAAGCAGAGAATGTATTTGGCTAAGGTCGGTCATTCAACATATTCGAGAATCATGTGGATTATCAAGTATTTCAGACAGACCTATAGTTTTATTCGAGGATAACTCGGTCTGCATCAAACAACTTAAGAAAGGATATATTAAAGGGGATCGAACAAAACACATATTGCCAAAATTCTTCTACACTCATGAACTTCAAGAAAATGGTGATATTGATGTACAACAAGTTCGCTCATGCGATAATCTAGAGGATATACTTACAAAGTCACTACCTACATCGACATTTGAGAAGCTGAGAAATAATATAGGTATGCGGCGGTTAAAAAGTTTGCTACATCAAAATGTCAAAATGTGAGACATTTTATTCAGGGGAAGGTTGTACTCTTTTTCCTTCGTCAAGGTTTTTATCCCACTGGGTTTTTCCTTGCAAGGTTTTAATGAGGCAGTCAATCTTTGCAATAACTCGCATTCGACAATCAAGGGGGAGTGTTAAAATATTTGAATAAATATAAAGTGATTGTTAAAACGTATCGAGGAAGTCTCTCAAATCTTACTGAGGAAGACTTGCACAGCTTCTTAAAAAAGAAACTTAATCACGAAGACTTGTAAACCTTATCGAGGAAGACTTGTAAAAGCATATCGAGGAAGTTTTGTAATACTTAATGAAGAAGATTTGAATAGCTTACTTAGTAAGACTTGTAAACCAACTATTATAAATATCTCATTTAGCTAATGAAATGAGATACAACTTTCTCTCCATATCTTCTATTCTCCTATACTTCCTCTACATTAAACATAACTAATATTTTGAGTCAAGGTTTATAACAATATGATCGTTATTTTCCATTTATATCGTTTATTTTCATTTTTTGTAAAATATTAAGTAAGAAATTGCATTGTCATATCACATTAAATTATAAATCATATATTTTTGACTTTCTAGTTTCTATCATCAAATATATATATAATAGATAGATGTAATTTTTAGCTAAATAATTTTATCTGAAAATTATATATATTATTCATTTAAATTTTTTAAAAATAATGTCATTTAGAAAGTATGTCAAGTTGAATTTAATATTTACATGCGTTTTTTATATAAACTAGACTAATTCTTAATATTCTGTTAAAGTTAAGTTTAATCAGATTGCAAAAAATAAAAATATATACAATTATATAAAAATTGTCAAAATATTGAAATTTTTGATTTGCGGTCATTTATTTAGTAATACTATTAATATCAATAACTAACCAATTATCTTTCTAACCTAAAACAAGAATCATTTTTATATAATTATTTTCTAAAAAAATATCGCAGGCAAGTCTATTTTTTTAAATTAAATAATAATAAATAACCCCTTAATGTTTTCAGTTAAAATATATTAGATACGTCCCTTTTTAATTCTATTGACCAAATCTTCTTATATTTCAAAATAAGACCGATAATAATATTTAACAAAGTAATAATATTTTAATTATTAATAACCTGCCAATTAACATTTTCGACTAAAATGCATCAATTAAAATTAATGATATACTATTTAAAATTTCAATTCAAATTAAAATAAGAAATATATATTATTGATAATAAAGAAATTGTACATCGCACGATTTCAAAACTGGTATTTCTTCAAAAAAAATTCAATAAATTAATAATTATATGATTAAACACTTTCAATAATTAATTTTATATGGTGATCAATCTAATTTTTGAAAAGTTATTTAAAACAAACGAGACAACAATTATAAAATTGCAACCAGTTCAAGTTTCCCACTTTCAGCGAATTATGATATATTTAGAAACCATTCGTATTGGATCGGATGTGAACTGATTCGGGTTTAATTTGGATTAAAATCGGATGAAATTCGGATTAATGTCGTAAAAAATTGATTCGGACGAAAAGGGGTCTGGATATTTTGAATCAGAAATTATTATTTTTTAAATTTACGAGACTTCAATTTTTTTATTAAATCTAGAATATTTAATATAATGTAATGTACTTTTAAAAAAAATATGATAAATTAATTATTTTATCATAATCATAAAAAATTAAGTATGTATTTGTTAGTGAGATTACGAAGTTGTATGAACAATAGACGTGATAACTCAATACTAGAACTGGACAAATAAATAATAATATGTATACACAGAAATCAGAAAGAAATGAAGATAAGGCAAATACAAATATTTATAACATTAGAAGAGGTTTTGAAGTCTGTTTCCAGGTCACTAAAAGAAGTTCATAAATATGTGCATGCCTTAGTGAAGAATAAGGTTTAAAGACTTTCAGGGTTTCAGAAGTGTTGAAGATTCAGTGTAAAAGTGTTACTAGAAGATTTCAGTGTATTAACATCGATTGAAGATAAAAAGTGTTCGAAACATAGGAATTTGAAGAATTGAAGACAGGGTAAAGATAAAGGTTAAAGAAGACAATTGCAGTCTGGAAGTTATATTCACTGAAAAGAGTTCATTTATATGTCTAAGCGTTAGTCACGAATAGTGAATGAAGTATTCAAGATTGTAGTAGCAATGAAGAAGTTGTCTGAGTACCAGAAACGATTCCAGTGAAAGTACATTTATTTATTGACAGTCAGTGTTCGAAGCGATAAGATTGCTGCAAGCTTAACAATGTAATCAAAGATATTATACGAAGACCTGAATCGAAGTTAGTCGTCTGTGAACCAGAACAGTTGCACTAGGCGTCAGCAGTTCATGAAAGGAATCAGAGTATTATCATTAGAAGAATTGTTAAGTGGGGATTCGTATATGAATATGAAGGATATATGGTTTATACGAAGACTCGGAGAGAAGACGTGAAGACGGGAGAGTTAAGGGGTTAAATTACGCTACAGAAACTAAGTCAAAGTGATATCACTACCTTGTAGTAGGAGTCACCAATGCTACTCTATTACCTCGTAAGAGCAAGTACCCTATAATATGGGTCCAAAACTAAGTACCAGAAGTGGTCTTGACCTGGTAGGAGCAACATGGAAGAAACGAGCTCAAAAACTAAGTCAGAAATGCTCCTACATCACTCTAGATGCAAGTGGAGCTTTTTTAGCCCCTTATAGGCGCAAGTGAAGCATTCTAGTACCTCGGTGGCGCAACTAAGCTCAAATTCTAGGGAAAAACACCTTCTACATGCTTCTAGGCGCAAGTGACATGGAATTGGTCCCTAGTAGGCGCAAGTGGATATAAAATATAAGGAAAAATCACTTCCCCATCCCCTCTAGGCGCAGGTACTACTTGGTTGTCTCCTTGGTGGCGCAAGTTGAATAGAAATTAATATTTCTAAGTATGAAAATACACTCTTGGCGCACCCAATGTCTCAGCAAGCAACAATTATTGATTCTATCAACTATTTTACTTGGTTAACATTTAGCGACGTAATTCAAATTGACATAAAGTATATACTTGAAGCAGAAGAAATAACCAACTTAGTTTTGTTTTGTTCTTTATCTTCTCCAACGGAGCTGAAGAAATGAAACAAAGAGAGACAGGGGATATACAAGCTCAAAGTTCTATCTGTTAATCTTTTCAATGGAGGAACGTTATAATGCCCGATTTAAATATTGTATATTCTTATGGGCTATTATAAACGTTACCTAGTAATTAAATCCTTATACAAAGAAACTTGAAAAATATTATATAGGATTTGATTTGTTGATTTTTCTAGAAGCAAGAACATTGTTGTTCCTGGATTATAGACGGTTAATTTATTTATCGGAGTATACCAACACCCTCGAAGATTTATATACGAATATATACTTCCACGAATATCTTGCGTTCTTTATTTTAATGTCCTAAACACTATTCACCTCAAGAACACGGAACCACTAACCGAACACTAAATTATTTATCCGCAAAAAATTCGAATTTTTTTTTAATTTAGTGAGATCATATTCAACTCCCTCCCCATTCTACGATACTTCGGGACCACTGCAGTAATTAGTTCTCAAAATTCAATTCATGTTAAGATCTTAGTATTTAAATGCTTAACACATGCACAAGCATGATAGCATTACACATAGATAATGCTGAACTAGTTTTCTAGAATATTTTTCTGGTAACTAGGATTGATGAATAACTTATGCATGTTGCGTGATAAGATCTTGTCTATGTGTTTGAATATTTGTTGAACATAATTTATTGCAATAGTGGGATAAAAGCTTTCCTAGGAAATAGCTCTTAATTTTTAGGGGTTATATTTCTGGCATATAATACCTTTGTTTAAGATTATTTTCTGTATCCTATTACAATACTATTTGCTCACTTTGTCTGAATTGTTTGTTAAGATTTATAAGTTTAATAGATGGATTCATTACCTGTATTGTCAGTAGAATATATAGTAGACCAGGCTATATGTTAAACTGACTTAGGTAATAGAGACAGTAAGATGACTTAGAACAACATAATTGGATTAGATAGAATTAGTGATTTATTTGTTATTTCTTTTTATTCCATATAAGGCTTGTCTTGCTTTATTCTTATGTGTAATGTTTCTAAATGAATGTCATGTATTCTTAATGCAATGTTTTCTTACTTCAATGCCATGAATGCATCTCTTAGTACTTGCATTAATTGTAAAAAAAACATGTTTAAGAATTACAATAGGGCAAAGACCGATAGTCCTCCTTATGTAAGGTTGGAACTATTTCTCTTTAAAATGAAAAAATGGCCAGTCAAAGTTAAGAATAAGCATGTTAAGGTTGAAGTTGTTGTTATGTTAAAAGTAAAATTTCTAATCCATCTTGACCTAAACAAATAAGTTAGGTACCAAGAACTTTTAAACCATTTATAGGTGTAGGGGATAACAGTTTAATCGACTCATATATGTTCTTGGTAATTATTACTCAAGGCATATGATCAATGAAAAAGCCTCGCAATCAAATGTGATTGATAAAAGCTATTCCATTAATAATCTTTGGAGATGATAGCAAAGGTTTTCATTATGGGACAAAGCTATGCAAAAAAAGGAATGTTAACATGGATTCAACAATTGGTATCACTGATAACAACTAATCATTGGTATCATTGATAACAATTGGAAGCATCTTTCTTGCTGGAGAATTAAGACATAAATTTTCTTATCATATAGTTCTCTAACAAAGGATAAAATGTCAATCCAATGAAGGAGTAGCGTTTCATCTCAAGCAGGAAGGTTGAGAAGCTTGCTCTTTATAATATTCAAAAAAAGGTGAAGTCAACCGTTTCGACTGCAATGCTTCATCATACAAAAGTTTAGCTATGACATTAGAAGCTCTCACACTTGAACATCAATACAAGTAAATCATTTATAAAAAGGGATTGGTGAGAGGACTGCCTCATCTGGAATTCAAGCAGGATGAAATATGTGAGGCATTTAAGAATGAGAAGTCAAAGACAACATCACACAGAAGTAAGGACATGGTTAGCATCACCGAGCCTTTTCAGATGATATGTATGGATTTCTACGGATCAGTCAATGTCATGTCTACATCAAAGTAAATACTTTAGTGATGGTAGATGACTAGTTTTAATACAAAGTTGTTGTTCATGCATTCTCAAGACAAGACATCACAGATGGTAATTGATCATCTCAAAGAGATAGGGCAATCCAATGAATTATGGATTTAGGATTTTACAACGGTGGAGAAGTTCTAGAATAGTCCATATTGTCCCAACAACCTAATATAGTATATAGTATAGAAACCAAAACAACACACTCTATGTAAATACTGGAAAACTACTCCTTCCAGACCATAGAAATGGGTCAGCTATTATCAAGCTAGAAGCAACTGAATTAATTTTGTGGTCACATAATGAGACTAATTTCAAGAAGCAGTTTTGAATGATATCTGCACCAATAAAAGTGGTTTTAGGAAATGTTCAGCACTACAAACTCCGTGTCAGAATGGAGTGGTATAAAGGAAGAACCAGAACTTGATTAAAGCAACAAGGACAATGTCAAGCAAATCAATACTTTCTAAATACCAAAGGGCTAAAAAAGTCAATACAGTTTACTACAAGTAAGATCGGGCCTTGATCAGGATGTATACATGAATACCACTAATGAGTTGATGGCCAACAGAAGCAAACACTGAATAATTTTTAAGTGTTTGGAAGAGAATATTCTATAGAAGTAAATAATGAAATATTTTCATTTTTTTAAGATCTTAGCATTTGTAACCTAGACTGGTAAGGATATTTTCCATGGCTACTCAGTGGAGTCTACAATCTACATGGCTTAAATGGTTGATCAACAGAAGGTGATCGACAGTCTAAGTGCATAATTCAACAACATAATGCTCCAAGCTGTTAGAGGTGAAAATAATGGCAATGATGATTCATATCTAAGCAGTGGAATGGTAGTGAAACTATACAACTCAGTACTTCAATGAATCCACTCAGCAAGGATAAGGATTTTTAGGAAATCCCAGCAATAGCTTAGGGGAGCAAAAGAATAATCAACTACTAAAACTCAACAACACATTGAAAATCAAGAGGACACTGCAAGAATGTATTTGTTAAGACAAAGGGTTTGATGTAAAGAATTCCCAGAATCTAGTACTTAAGTGTTCTAGATGGTGGAGTGATGATTAGAAGGGCTACTGAGCATGAATGATTATATTTCTAGTTTTCTATCTGAAGAAGAAAATAAGAAATTTACAAAAGCTTTGATAGATATGTATTGGGTGATTGCAAAACAAGATGAACTCAATCAGTCAAAAAGCAGATTGTAGGAAAGCTAGTATCCAAACCAAATGACAATATTGTAATTGGTACAAGGATAACCAAAAGTCAAACTGGATGATAATGGCATTATTATATGGGACAAGGCCAAACTGGATGCTAAGTTATTATCTGGAAGCAATATCTAACGGAAAGCACCAGTGATGAGACTTGAGGATATTATGACATATATGGCACTTGATGTACATTCAAACTTCAATATCTATAAGGTGAATGTGAACAAGTACACTTCTGGTTGGTGGGTCAAAAGAGAAAGTCAATGTATAATAGTTATTGTACTTTGTAATTGCAAATCAATTGCACTATGTATATCTCTTCTTCACAAGCTCACTATAGGTTGGTATGAATTGGTATCTTACTCAAGAAATCGTCAAGGACATGGTATGGCACTGTAGCTGAATTGCAGTTAATTATAAACTAGTAGAGTTGTCATATAAATAACTCCCATTATCATAAAGCACAAACATAATGTTATATATGTGCAGTGATATCATAATAATATTATATGTTGGTCTACTAATGAAAACTTGTGCATGATTATTTGTCAAGTTAATGCAGAGTAGGTATAGATGAGCGTGTGGGAAAAGTTGAAATTCTTTTTGGAATTACTTCAAACAATCCATTAGAATAATTCTTTTAGGAGCTCCAGTAAGCCAAGGGAACATTTCCTTTCAGAGCACAAGTAAACCAAAAGAATTATGGCAATACAAGTAAGTCAAGGATCTTTTGAAGATGTAATATTTGGAAGATTCTGAACATGCCAATACCACTTATCAAGAGAAACCACGAAAGCATGATCAGTGCAGTTCAGGTATAATAATAAGCTATAGACGTATGACCAGCTCACTCTTTTACTCAAATGCAAATAGACAACATGTAATGTTCTCAAGATTCCAATGTGCAAAGTTCCAAGTGGATCCTAGAAAATCTAATATTATTGCTATTAACAAGATTTTTAGATATCTTAAGGGACTACAAACTCTTGGAGTATTGTGCCCTAAAATATTTTACTTAACATGTTTGGCTACATAGATTTAGATTACGCGGGTTGTAATAAAGACAAGAGAAATATATGTGGACTTTGTCAACTTTTGTGGCAGGAGAAGCACCTCAGGAAGCTGTCAACTTTGTGGAAGAAGATTGATTTCTTGTTATGATAAATAACAACTTCAACTTCAATAACTTTGTGGAATACTCTATGACAATGCACCTTGACACCATATATCATTTCTTTCGAGAGCATGTCTTTAAGTCAAAGAGTTACTTCGAAAATATTTTTACTAAATCACTTGAAGAACTAAATTTTTCAAGACTGATTGGTAAATTTGGGATATACTTATTGCATATTAGTTGAAAATCCCATTTTTTAGAAATTCTTAATATAAGTTCACAAGTATTAAATCTTTAACATTTAAATGACTTGTGAATTTATCAGTGATCCAGTACCTCGTACTTAGTGCTACTACCTTAATTATCATGATTACATTGTCACATACATGCGGTAATTAAATCTTCTAACATTAAGTTTGAATATTATTTTATTTGATTTAAATTATGATGGTAGACAATTTCATTTTATAGTAGTTTCATAATTTAAATAAAATTAAAATAATAAGTAACATAGTTATTTGTAATGATACAAATAAATGAGGATTCGTATATGAATATGAAAGTTATATGGTTTATACGAAGATTTGGAGACAAGACGTGAAGACGAGACAAATAAAGGTTAAATTGCGCTATAGAAACTAAGTTAAAGTGATTACTACCTTGTAGTAGAAGTCACCAAGACTACTCTATTACCTAGTAGGAGCAAGTACCTTATAGTATGGCTCAAAAATTAAGTACCAGAGGTGGTCTTGACTTAGTACGAGCAATAGAGAAGAAACAAGCTCAAAAACTAACCCATAAATGCTCCTAGATCACTCTAGGCGCAAGTGGAGCTTCTCTAGCCCTATGTAGACACAAGTAAGCTTTAAAAAGTAAGTAAAACCCCTTTGGATGCTAGTAGGCGCAAGTGAAGCATTCTAGTATCTTGGTGGCGCAACTAAGCTCAAATTCTAAGGCAAAACACCTTCTACATGCTTCTAGGCGCAAGTGACATGGAATTGGTCCCTAGTAGGCGCAAGTGGATATAAAATCTAAGGCAAAATCACTTCCTCATCCCCATAGGTGCAAGTACTACTTGGTTGTCTCCTTGATAGCGCAAGTTGCATAGAAATTAATATTTCTAAGTGTGGAAATACACTGTTGGCGCAACCAATGTCTCAGTAAGAAACAATTATTGACTCTATTAATTGTTTTACTTGGTTAATATTTAGCCACATAATTCAAATTGATTTAAAGTCTCCCTTGAAGAAGAAGAAAGCAACTAACTTGGTTTTGTTTTGTTATCCACCTTCTTCAAAGGAGCTGAAGAAATGAAACAAAGAAAGACAGGGGAGGTACAAGCTCAAAATTATATCTGTTTATTTTCTCACCAGAGGAACGTTATAATGCCCGATTTAAATCTTTTATAAACTCAGGGGCTATTATAAGTTAAATCCTTAGACAAATAAATTTGTAAAATAATGTATAGGAATTGATTTGTTGATTTCTGTAGGATTCTATCCGGTTAATGTATTTATCGAAGTGTAGCAACACCCTCGAGAATTTATATATTAATATATACTTTCACGAATATCTTGTGTTCTTTATTTTAATCTTCTAAACACTATTTACTTCAAGAATACGGAACCACTAACCGCACTAAATTATTTATCCGCAAAAGATTCGATTTTTTTTTAATTAAGTGAGTATCGTATTCAACCTCCCCCCACGATACTTTGAAACCTAACAAAAATTTTCTTATTTTGGGTCATATTCGGTTTTGATCGGTTTCAAGTTATAATCAAACCTAGTATTTTTTATCATTTTCGGTTAAATTTTTTATTTGGATAATTTTAGCTTCCAGCTAAATTAGTTTTGGGATAGTTTTTGGATTATATAATTCGGATCTAGGTTTATTAAATTTCGGTTCGAATTTTCGGATCTAGACACATTTTTTCCAGGTCTCGACCCTAAAAATATTAAGTATATTAAGTAATTGTTAATTAGATAAATTTTTCATATAAATACCTTTAATTTATAGTCTAGAAATTAAGAATCTAACTGAATTTTGAAAATTTTGAAAATAGAAATCTACATATTAAAATTGATAAATGTTTTTGAAAAAATGAACATGCAACTGGTGGTGTATTAAATTTTTAGCTTGCAGGTAAACTCTCATAAATTTTTATTCTTCTTGCACGGTCTAATTATCATTTAGGTCACAATTCCATCCAAAAGTGTCAAATTGATCCGTAATTAGAAGGGATCTCAAAAAATAAATCAAATAAACCCAAAATTGTGTTGAAACTCACGAAAGAAATAGAGCATACCCCTGCTGGATTTAACATTTCAAGCAAGATCAACCCAGGATTTTGATTAAATATTGTTTGTTGGTTTTGTGAGACCGTAAACATAGGCAGTGCAAATTGTTTTCATTTTTTGGTTTCTCTAAGCTCTATACAAGTTTTGGTGCAGTGATCTTATTAATATCACGATTATCCACACACATACACCGAGAACCATCCTTGGAGTAAGGACTAAGGAGTGTAGGAACTGTACAGAGACTAATGCTTTCACGAATGTAACTGTTGGCTAGCAGTTCCTCGATTTGTTTACGCAGTTCTTCTTATTCTTTCAGACTCATGCAATAATGAGGTAAATTGGGCGGGGTAGCTGCCGGAACTAAATCAATATGATGTTGAATCGCGCAAAGGAAGCAATTCAGAAGGAGGAGAGTCAAGAAACACATCCGCAAATTCATGTAAAAACGGTTGAACCTCAATAGGTACCACATCAGATATATCACTAGCAACTGACAAGAGAATCAGAAAATTATACCACACCAGATTCTTCCATAGTTGCTTGAAAAGGACCGCGTACGAGACAGTTAACTGGTTGGGGAAAGATCTTGAAAGAAAATATTTTAGAGCGACATCATACTGAATAGTATTATCACAAGCATTAATAGGAACCGCACCATCCGAAACATATTCTTCACCTACACCGTTAGCACGAGGAAGTGCAGGAGCCTGCTAGGAAGACTGAGGACGAGAAGGTTATGCAGGGGATCCCGTGAAACCTGCCAAATCAGAGGGTTGCCGAAAAGGGCCAGGGACACTCCTATTAAATTATTTTTCTTCCTGTTGATACGCTTCATCCACTGTCAATGGATCAAATATGTTAAGGAATTCCTGTAATTAGAGACAAAGACCACCAATATATCGAGAAATCAACCAAACAGCGAATTTATTGAGATTAATGTGATCGAGAGCTCGTAGAAAGATGTTGAATAATCATCAACAGAACGAGTTCCACAATGGGTCATCTCACGTAGAGGTATCTCATGCAGAGAGGCCCGCTAAGGCGCTCACGCAAAAACATCCCACAAAGGGGCATCTCATACAGAGGCATCTCCGTAGAGGCATCCCTTGTAGAGAGACCCGTTAAGGTGCTCACGCAGAGTCATCCCACGAGGGGGCATCTCACGTAGAGGCATCTCATGCAGAGAGGCCCGCTAAGGCGCTCACGCAGAGGCATCCCACCAGGGGGCATCTCACGTAGAGGAATCTCCATAGAGGCATCCCATGCAGAGCGATCCGCTAAGGTGCTCACGCAGAGGCATCCCACGAGGGGCATCTCATATAGAGGCATCTCATGCAGAGAGGCCCGTTAGGGCACTCACGCAAAGGCATCCCACAAGGGGACATCTCACGTAGAGACATCTCATGGAGAGGCATCTCAAAAAGGGACATACGGGAAACGGCTGTCCCTGATGAAAGATCATATTGATGTTGTCCCAAGGTCAAGAACCTAATTAGATACACGACCACCCCTTATTGAGCAACTTACTTCAGATGAGGTTGAATTATAGTGGACAACGCTCAAGTACTAGGGGACCTCTTGCGTAAGAGGTTTAGGGTCGCGCACCCCTTCTCCTTAGGATAGTGGTCTCCCGGTTGTCCTTATCTTCGCCCCTTGGTTAGCTGTTAGCTCCGTTTTATGAAATCGAGACATCTTTCTCCCGTAGATGTCAAATCCCCTCCTTCTAGCACCAAATATTGTTGGGAGAAATTCGTAACAACACGAATTTGGAGGTTGTTGGAATCACGGAGCAAATTATGTTGATTTGAGGCTATTTTCATGAAGAACGCGAAGAACACGAGATGAAAATTGATGGATGTTATAGCTGATCTTGTTCGATGATTCTTAGAATGCCAGAGGAATAGTGTTTATTCTCTCTTATTTCAAACTGTTGATCATCCATAAACAAGAGGCCTACGTACCCTTTTATAGGGGTTCAAACTACACGTAGTTCTTGGAGGACAAGTTGCCCAGATGGACTTGGGTTTGGTTCAGTCCATCAAAGCCCAGATTGGTTGACCGTTGGATAGTTCGTAAAAAGCCCATATTATTCCATGGCCCAAGCCCAATTAGGCTGTAATAGGCTGTCATGGCATTAGGCGAAGATATCTCGTTGGTGAGGCACGAGAACACCTAGAGGCCTCACATGCCTTAGAGTCTGATCATGTGATATGGGCCCATAAATATGTAAGTAGTGCTGACCTCGAAGAGGTCCTTCCAAGTGTAATATAGTCCCGCTAGATTTCCATGATGTGCCCCAATAGGGTCATGTAGTCATAAAGTGTTGTAATAATATTCCTTGCGCAGTTGACATGTCATTGTGGACTCTCACTTGTCTCTTCAAGTCTCTTAAAAATATGAGGTGAGGACTCCCCTCCTGTTAATATGGGGACATGCTACCCGTCATAGTGATATGGTGATAGGCCACCCCTCCTAGTAATATGGAGTCATGCATGATAAGAGGAGAGGACTCCCTCTTAGTGATATGAGGAAAGGACTCCCTTCTCCCTTCTTAGTGATATGAGAGGACTCCCCTCTTAGTAGTATGAGGGGAGGACTCCCCTCTTAGTAGTATGAGGGGAGGACTCACATCTTAGTAGTATGAGGAGAGGACTCCCCTCTTAGTAGTATGAGGAGAGGACTCCCCTCTTGTTGAGAGGTGGACTTGATCCTTATCTTATTGAGAGGTGGACATGACTCCCTTCCCGATTGAGAGGTGGACAGGACTACAGTCTTGTTGACAGGTGCAAATGACCCCCTTACTTCTGGAGAGGCGGATAAGACTCACCTCCTAATAAGAGAAGGGCAAGACTCACTTTCTTGTAAGAGGAGGGCATGCCCCCTTCCTGTTGGAGAGGCAGACATGACTCACCTCCTAGTAAGAGATGGGCAGACGTCACCTACTAGTTATAGGTGGACATGTGTCATCTCCTAGTAAGAGGTGGACATGACTATCCTCCTTTATATATTCCTATGTGTCATCATGCGAAGTCTTGATAAACATGCGGTACATGATCCCGGATCCATATACAAATTAGGAGAGTTCTTCCATATTCTTGAGCTTGTTTATTAAGCCCAATATTATTAATAATTCTTGTAATGGGCCTGTTTAGAGCCCATGTCCATATTTAGGCATAAATCAAAAGTGTCAAATTGCTCGGTAATTAGAAGGGATCTCAAAAAATAAATCAAATAAACCTAAAATTGTGTTCAAACTCACGAAAGAAACAGAGCATACCCCTGCTGGCTTTAACATTTCAAGTAAGATCAACCCAGGATTTTGATTAAATATTGTTTGTTGGTTTTGTGAGACCGTAAATATAGGCAGTGCAAATTGTTTTCATTTTTTGGTTTCTCTAAGCTCTATACAAGTTTTGGTGCAGTGATCTTATTTAATCGCTGGACAAGAAAACAATAACGCACAGTGATCTTATTTTTAACACGATTATCCACGCACATACACCAAGAACCATCCTTGGAGTAAGGACTGTAGGAACTGCACACAGGCTAATGCTTTCACGATTGTTCTTTCAGACTCATCCAATAATGAGGTAAATTGGGTAGGGCAGCTGCCGGAACCAGATCAATATGATGTTGAATCGCGCAAAGGAAGCAATTCAGAAGGAGGAGAGTCCAGAAACACATCCGCAAATTCATGTAAAAACGGTTGAACCTCAGCAGGTACCACATCAGATATATCACTAGCAACTGACAAGAGAGTCAGACAATTATACCACACCGGATTCTTCCACTGTTGCTTGAAAAGGACCACGCACGAGACAGTTAACTGGTTGGGGATAGATCTTGAAAGAAAATGTTTTAGAGCGACATCATACTGAATAGTATTATCACAAGCATTAATAGGCTTTTCCATCAATGGTACAAGTCGAATGAAACAAATTATAGCATAACCAGACGTTATCAGGAGCCCGGGTGTTAAAAGGACCGGCTTAACATCAAAAGAGAGGACCAACATCATCCGAAACATATTCTTCATCTACACCGTTAGCATACTCATCATAAGCTAGGGACTTGACGGGTTCCATCAAGAGGCCACAAGTGGCAGATTTTAGGTATCGAAAAAACCAATTGTCTCTAACCAACTTCATCGCAAGTAAAACAACGCAAACCACCATTAGCACGAGGAAGTGCAGGGGCCTGCTAGGAAGACTGAGGACGAGAAGGTTATGCATGCAGGGGATCCCATGAAACCTGCCAAATCAGAGGGTTGCCGAAAAGGGCCAGGGATACTCCTATAAAACTATTTTTCTTCCTGTTGATGCGCTTCATCCACTGTCAATATGGATCAAACATGTTAAGGACTTCCTGTAATTAGAGACAAAGACCACCAATATATCGAGAAATCAACCAAACAGCGAATTCATTGAGATTAATGTGATCGAGAGCTCGTACAAAGATGTTGAATAATCATCAACAGAATGAGTTCCTTGACGAAGATTTTGAAAATGCTGGTTCAATTCTTTCTCAAAATTTTAGGGTAAGAACGCAGATGCATGTTTCTTGAACTTCTCCTGACGAAATTTTATTTGCAGACACACAGAGTCCAACTCTTGACCTCCGGCAAGGGGGACAAAAGTTCAACAACTTTAGGCACCAACTGAAAAAAAAAATTGCAGACACCCAGAGTCGATGGTCCGGTACTCTATAACGTCACTTGACGGTTCATGTGGACCAATTCATTCATCTGTTGATTCAATAAATCAACCTTTCGCTAAAGATTAACGTTACAACATCATCCATGCGAGCATCATAATATTACCGTATAATATTACAAAAAAAATGCCCAAAACGTATAAAAATATGAGTTTAATAAATCTCGAAATGATTCTGAACACTATTCCCGTGATGTTTCCCAAAATTTTTGGATGAGCAAACATTTTGCATATAATTATCCTCAAATTACAACTGCATCAATGTCTTAGGCGTTTGTCAAATGATTGGTTCCTCACAACTTGCAATGTAAAAGGGAGTTTATGATTGAGTGCTTAAATTGATTTGGTTTTTGTCACTTGAATAATTCTCAGAAGAAGTGTAGATATGATGAATTGGAAGTAGCTAGCTTCTGCCGTTAAGATCTTTATGTAGGGAAGAAGTACAAGAGACTAGCTAGTAGCTAATGACAATAAAATATAAATGATCGCGTCTTTTCAATAATAATGTCAATAAGGGAGAAGAATATATTCAGCACAAGGTGAATGAATCACTAATTTACTGAATTATCTTGCAGAATTGCAGTTGATTGCCGGTAATTATACTGAATGAATTCCAATTGTGGGACGAACAAGTGAACAAATGAGTTCACTTATGCCTTACGGCTGTCATTGGAGTAATTCCAAGTATATATCAGCAGAGGTTTACGCAACCATTACTGTTATACTTAGTTAATAACGATCGATTTTGACTGATATTCTTGTATTGTTTAAGAATAATGTTATCGGTAGTAATCATCTCTTTCCTATCGTCTATCTGATATGCGTGAAGTGTATTAAAGACAATAAGGCCGTCTTTATATAACCATGCATATGGACGCTGATGAACTACATTTAAGTTGTATATGTCAAGTGCAACATTTATATTAGTATAACTAATTTACATAGTATAATATGATAGGTTGTCTTCTTGCTCTCGTTTCCTCTTTCTTGATTCTGACATATGCGTTTGTAACCTAAAACTTGTGAATCGAATGTATTCTCTGAACTGCCGTCCCATGCACCACTTAGTACAAACATTAAAGATAGTAATAGCATTTCATCAAATGCATAAACCAAAATCCATTAGCTATACTTAGATATCTTTGTTTTTATAGTTAACACACGCACACGCCAAACTCTTGACATCTGTTAGAGAAACCAAGACCTCAAGCACTGCACCAACCATTTGTTGGAATTTCTTCTTATATATATGGTACTTTCCTGTATATATGTACATTCTTCAATTATACATACTTCTTTCATTGGTTAACACATTTCTTAATCTGGGAGAGATATAGAGAAGAAATATTTGAAATGAAGAGTGGGAAGATAAAGAAGCAACCAAGGATTATGTATTACCTATCGGCACCTCTTAGATTACTTAACAGCGTTCGAGATTTTTACACCAACACACTTTGTGATTGTGGAAGGATAGGTCATGTAGGCCAAATGGCCAGCTATGTGACACTGCCTCATCAATTATCACACACTGAATTTTCAAGATCATCCAGTAGTTTTAAAGAGAGCAAAGACATTGAGGATTTGAGGGAGCTTATTAGAGTAATGACTTTGAAGAACACTGCGAAGAACGGGATGAAGAATACTAATGATCGAAGAAAGCTAAAGGCCAGTGTGGAGAATGGTAGGAGTGGGAGGAGTTATAGTATCGGTGTTGGCCGGATAGGGACGATAGATGAAGATTCGGCGTGTGATTTCGTCGAAGTTGTTGATGTTAACAAGACTACTTATCCAAGGTGCAGAAGCTATGCTCTCGCTAGTAATAGGAGAGTTATACTTTAGTGAACTCAATACCATTAAATTTGAAATGTCTCGGTGCTCTAGCTGTTGTTTTGGAGATCAGAGAATGTTGATCTTTCACTTGCTTCAGAAAACGGAATGAATTTACTAGTTTCAGATTATCTACTTAACGTTCTTTCCTGGTTAAATGCTGTTTTACAATCCTTAATCCTGAAATATATATAAATGTGACAGATTTTCATATTGATATTTTTTATCATACATGATTACTACTGTTTCTACTGATAAAAAGAACGAGATACCTTAATATGAAATTTAATAATACCAATTAAAATATTGAATACTCATAATTTATGATTATCAAACAAAAATGCAGGCAATGGCGTACCAGGCCAGAGGAGTAATGGGCCTTCCCTGAATTTGGGCTCCACATATTTTCTATCCTTTTAACTTGAAGTCTTAGTCCAATTTCCAAAACCCGGACTTTACTTTGAAGTTAAAACTTGCTTAAATAACAATAATGTAGCTTGCAAAAAAAAGAAATAATGTAGTAACATTGGTTGATGTTCGTTCATTAAAACCATAATACTAATCAACTTAATTTGTTTATCTATCTTCTGGAAAAAAAATTGCTCTTTTGTTCACTACATTTTATAAATTTGATTATGTTAGAGTAATTTGTAGTTTATAACCCACTTTTATTTTCATTTTTTGCGATTTGAGTCTCCATTATTTTCTCTGTTAATTTACACCCCGTAAAATTAGTTTCGCTTCTATTTGCACTCCATTGAAGGCTTTCCATCAAAGATGACCGTTAATTTTAACGGAATCGGGGGCATTTCAGTAAATTACTAATTAAACAGAAGAAAATAAGAGTAATTGGTACTTTGTAACCCATTTTTGGGCGTTTTTTCAATTCGGGTTTATATTATATTTCCTTGCAAGTTGCACCTTTAACTTCGAATTTCACTTTGTTGCACCCCCTTAACTGTTTTTAACTTTAATATCAGGGGTAAAATTGGAAATTTCTGGTCTCCAAGAACAAATCGTCGGATCCTTAAATTTCCCGATTCAAACCAACAAATAAATACATGAATCGATTACAAATAGAGCTGAGCAAAACCGAACCAAAACCGAACCAAACCGAACCGTACTAATTCGGTTCGGTTTAGTCCTGATTTTTCAAAAAGTCGTTCTATTCGGACCGGACAAAATAGACCGAAATAAAATTCGGCTCGGTCTGGTTCTTTTAAAAAATATTTCGGTCCAGACCGAATAAATCGAATAGACCAAATCATAAATACTATAATGTATATTATATATTTTACATATATCTTAAAAATTATAATCATAATTTTTAATTTTTAATTATATTTATATACTGTTAGAACTCTACATATCACTTTACTTTAATTATATTTTAGAGTTCATATTTTTTGGTTTGAAATTTTTTAATACAATTTTATTTTTTTTAAAAAAATCAGTTCATTTGGTCCAAAACCGGATCGAACCGAATTATTTCGGTTCGGTTCGGTCCAATCCATAATACAATTTCGGTCTGGTTAGGTCAAAAAAAATAATAATTTAGATTTTCAATTTATTCGGTTCGGTTCGGTTTTGGACCACCGAATGCTCAGCCTCATTTGCAAATAACAAGTAAAAGTTATCTATAATATAAAATTTCGTGAAAAATTCCCGAAAATCAAACCCCCAATTCGAAATAAAAATCCTATAATGGAGTTTAATTCTTTATTTTAGTGAATATGGATTGGCCTATAAAATATTTGTTCCATTTATAATTGGATTTTTTTATCAGATCGAATCCTAGATCGAATATTTAATATGCCGATCCATATCCGCTGAAATAAAAATTAAACTCGATTCTAAGATTCTTATTTCGAATTAGGAGTTTGATTTCAGGGAAATTTTCATTAAATTTGATATTACAGATAGCGTTTGCTTGTTATTTGCAACCGATTCATGTATTTATTTGTTGGTTTGGACTGAGAAATATAAGGATTCGGCTTTATTCTTGTAGACCCTAAATTTTCGATTTTACCCCTTATATAAAAGTTAAAAACGGTCAAGGGGGTGCAAAACAAAGCGAAATTCAAAGTTAAAGGTGCAACTTGCAAGGAAACATAATATATACCTGAATTGAAAAAAACGCTCAAAGAAAAGGGTTACAAATTACCAATTACTCTCATTTTATTTTGTTTTAATTAGTAATTTACTGAAATTCCCTCGCTTTCGTTAAAGTTAACGGTCATCTTGGATGGAAAGTCGTCAGTGGGGTGCAAATGGTAGCGAAATTAATTTTATGGGGTGCATGTTGACAGAGAAAATAATCTAGACCCAAATCGCAAAAATAAAAATAAAAGTGGGTTACAAACTGCCAATTACTCATTTTTTTATAATATAATAATGATTTTCCAAACTTAATCAAGAAGGCTCATAAAACTTATTGAGGAAGTCTCTTAAAACTTATCGAGGAAGACTTGCACAGTTTCTTATAGAAAAAACTTAATAAGGAAGAATTGTAAAGCTTATTAAGGAAGACTTCTGAAACTTACTAGTGAAGAACTACGATACTTATCAAAGAAGATTTAGATAGTTTTCTTAGTAAGACTTGTCAACCAACCTCTATAAATAGGACATTTAGTTATTGAAATCAGATATACTGAAATATTATATTGAAATACAATTCCCTCTTCAACTTTTATTATCTCTATACGTGTAATTATTAAGTTATTAATAATCAAGTAATTAAAGATTTATAACACGTTATTTACAACAGGTTATCAGTACGAGTCTCTACCAGCCGAGCCTTGTTTTTACAAAAGAGGTACAACTTAATTTTACTCGCAAAACCGTGTCAACTCAAGCTTGTTCCACAAAAGAGGTATGACTTGATTTTGCTCATGTTTGTGCTAAGATATTAATTTTATCGTCTTTACATATTCATTTATATTATTGCATAAATATTATAAAGATGGCTCTGCCGTCAAGTAACACTATTATAAAGATGGCTCTGTCGTCAAGTAGTACTCAAAAATTTTCTGGCTGGCTATGTCGTCGTAACTTTTGTACTAAATAATTATGTACATTGTTTAAACTTAGTTGCTTAATTATATGACATATTATACTATATTTTAATTATTTATTTTAAAATCACAATGACAAACCTTACAAAATTAGAGTTTGTTGCGTTGGATGTGTCTGGGGATAATTATTTGTCTTGGGTGCTCAATCGTAATTACATCTTAGTGCTAACGGACTAAAAGATACCATAGAATCAGGAAAAACCCCAACTATTGAACAAAATGTCAAAGCTATCATTTTTCTTAGACACCACATCCATGAAAATTTGAAATCTGAATATCTAATTGTGAAAAATCCACTCACCCTTTGGATCAATTTCAAAGATATGTTTGATCACCAAAAACTTGTTCATTTGCCACATGCCTGTTATGACTGGATAAATATAATGTTGCAAGATTTTAAATCTATCGTTGAATATAATTCTGCCTTGTTCAGAATAAGCTCAAAACTGATTTTATGTGGTGAAAGTATTACTGATACTGGCATGATAGAAAAAACCATTTCAACCTTTCACCCCAACACTATGATTCTTGCGCAACAGTATAGGGAGCGCAATTTCGGAAGTATAGCGAGTTGATATCTATTCTTCTTATCGCTAAAAAGAATAATGAGTTGTTAGTGAAAAGTCATCAGATACGTCTCACAGGCTCTGCCCAGTTACCTGAAGTACATAACACGTCATTCCAGAAGAATGAGCTTGGGAAATGGTATAGAGGACGACGAGGTTACGGACGAAACCGTGGGCATGGAAACTTTCGAGGCCGGTTTCGACGTACATGTCGCACACCGAAACATCTAGTTGACCTCTACTAGGTAAATAAAAAGAATAACGGAAAAAAGGTGGAAACGAACTTCGCGGGTCATAATCTAAGTGAAGAACCAAACAACAAGACCTCAAATGAACTAGAGAGCGGTGCTATACTTTATTCTGATTTAGATAACTAAATTTTATTTGTATTTCTTTGATCTTATGTTTTAGATGTGCTTGTTTTAGTATTCTACTTTCATGTACTTTTATATACACAATATAAATATGGGAGATATATGCATTGCTGACTGCGCAACCACTCACACAATTTTATAAAATCAGAAATATTTCTCAAAGTTGACTAAAACCAACTCACACGTTTGGACGATTTCGGGAACATCAAATATCATAGAGGGTTTTGGAAAAGCCAGTTTTATACTACCAAATGAGACACAAATTCACATATATGATGCTCTATATTCTAGCAAATCCACTAGAAATCTTCTGAGTTTTAAAGATATTCATCTTAACGGTTTACATGTAGAAACCACTAGAGAAAATGAAAAAGAATATCTCCTTATCACCTCAATCACCTCAGAACAAAAGAAGATTGTTAGGTCACACACACTGTAAAGAGGGGTGAATACAGTGTATAGCACAATCAAATCGAATTCTAATAACACAAGTAACAGAAAACAAACTTTATTCAAAGCAATAAACTTTGTTACAGTATGGAACTGTCTTCTCTCAGTGATGAACAAATATCACGAGAGCTGCTAGGGTTACAATGAATAATATTTTCGATGACGATAACACTTATAGTGTAAACCCTATGTATGTGTTCATATACTACACAGTTACAAGATAATTGCTAATTGATATGGAATATAATTATGCTTCCTAAAATATATCAATCAGATATCTTTTCTTCCAAGTATTCTATTCTTCATAGAATTCCTTCTTCATGCATATCTCTTCTTACGTTTGTCTTGATCTTCTTTTCCTTTCAATCAGCCGCCTTCCTTATCTGAACGTTTCCTTTAAGTCCTGATATTATCTTCTGATAAATATCTCCTGAACCTTAAGTACTGATAACTTAAGTTCTGACTTCAGTATAAGTGCTGATTTCAGTTAAGTACTGATTTGTCCTGTTTAAGTAAGATCTGAAAACTAAACATAAATCATCTTAGTCATGATATTATCAAATATATCTAACAATCTCCCCCAACTTGTAAATTAGCATAATATACAAGTTTAACAGATATTTGATGATGTCAAAAACATTAAGTACAAATGCATGAGAATTTGACTAGACAACTACAACTTACAGTCCTTAAAGCTTTACCAACTTTAACTACTGATAACAACTTCAGTCTGTATTCATATCAGAATTTGAGCAGTTGTAGATCTTGACTTGACTTCACTTTCTGATCTCTCTGATGTCAGGAGTTGTTCTGAGATAGTTCTTTAACAAACATCTCTCAGCATATCTGAGTTCATCAATCATCCTCCTTTTAGCATCTTTAAGTTCTGCAGAATCTTCACCAGTTTGGAAAATAGCAGCCCTGAGATCATTAATTATAGCTTTCCTTATGTCCTTATCCGGTCTGATCAAATACGCCTTGTCAGACTCAAGATTGAATTCTACAGCCTTATAACCCAGAAAGGTAGTTATAATCTTAGCAGAGTTAGGCTTCATCTCAACAATATCACCCTTGTGATCTCTGTACTTTGGAAGATATGTGCTGTCAGACTTTACAGAATAAAGTTTTTCTGTCTCTGAATTTGATTCTTCAAATAATTTGCAATACTTTCTGTTATTCTGTCATTCACTTGAAGTAAGAATAATACATGTTCCAATTCTTCAAAATACTTCAGTGGAATAGCATTTTCCCTTATATGATAAACCCTACCATCTGTCATGAAGTACAACAAGATGTGTTCTTTCAAGTAGGTATGGTAAACCATTTGTACATACTCAAATTGATTCAATCTTTCAGGAGTTGCTCCAATACCTGGTTCACTTAAGGAAGTTGGATCATTGGTTGTGTTCTGTACTCTTCTTTCATCAGCACTACCCAATCCAGATTTATCTCTTGCTTCCTTTCCAGTAACCACTCTTGCTTCAAAACCACTTGATGCAGTCTTCAAAGGTTGAGTCTGTTTGGCTTTGGTGAATCCTGGTAGGAGTAACTTTGAGGGTTTAACATGAGCAATGTCAGAGGTTTCCTTTTCCTTATCTTCTGATATCAAGTCAACTTGAGCTATGTCAGAGGTTACTTGCTTCTTTGTAATATCAGAACTAACTATATCTTGACTCTGAACAACTTGAGCCATGTCAGAGGTTGTCTTAGAAATCTTCCTTGAAGTCAGAGTAAGATCAGCATCTTCAACAGTAATTTTTTCATCCACGGGAGGCACATAAACCTTTATAGGTTCACCAACTTTTTCTTTGCCCTTGGACCATGGATCTATCTGCAATTGTGATTTGACCTTGGTTGCTTCAGGATTTGTCCTTTCTTTTATCACAATGCCTTTGGCCTTAGGAAGTTTCTTTTTACCAACAGAAGCTTCAGATTTAGAATTGACTTTTTCTAACTTAAGTCTAGCTTCTTCTTCCATTAGACTCTCAAAGTCCATTCCTGAATTTTCCTTAAGAAATAACTGTCTTGATAATTCTTCATCAAGATCCAAAAGTTCATCAGAACTTATCCTTTTACTAGTATCAGAAGTAATTCTTTTTCCAGTATTAGAACTTGTTCTATGACCTGTAGCTTCAGCTCTTCTTGATGAAAAACCACTACCTTGACCATGACCTCCACCCATTTCAGAGTTTCCCTGGTCATCTTTTTCATCATCCTTCCCCTTCAGTGTCTTAACAGTTTTGCATTTGGACTTAATTACCTTCTCCCCCTTTTTAGCATCAGCAAGTAAGAGAAGAGAGACAAGCAATTCCACTGAGGATTGGATTTCATCGAGTTGAGATTGCTGAGAAGCTTGATTTTTCAAAATATCATCAATCTGAAATTGTTGCTTCTCTTGGGTCTTCTCAATGTAAGCAACTCTGTCAAAGGTAGGTTGGAAGAAAGTTTTCTTGTCAATTTTCTTAACCGTTTCTTGCTTGAGCAATTCTTCCTGAATTTTATGTAACTCTGCATGAGTTGTTGAATGTAGACCTTGCAGATGTCTAGTACCCAATGTAGTGACTCGAAGCTATGTCTTGAAATCATCATTAATTAACATCTCATTAGCTTTTGCCAAGTGCTCAGCAAGAATCTTTTCAGATGGAACAAAGGTAACTGTGTTCCATTCCTTAGTCCACTCCTGTCCTCTAGGAGTTTCACTCCAAGGTACTAGTGCTCCTCCTCGAACAAACTTTTTGACTAGTTCAGATTTAGAAACAGTCTGTTGAGGTGCATGTCCTGAAGGACCAGCTTCATCAGCATCTGTATTTATAGCAGCAGCACCAGTATCATCAGCATTTGCAGCATCAGAACTGACAGAATCAGCATCTTCTGTTAAAAGAACAGTATGAGAAGCAATTGAGACTTCAACATCCTCCTCTAAGTGCTGATCTGCTTCCAAGTTCTGATCAACATCCATAGTCTGATGCTCACCTTTATTCTGATCATCAACATCTAGATGTAGAGAATTCTGGAGTTTCATTAGCATCAGTAAGTGGTGTTGTTGATGGATTTATTGCAATTGGAGCTTCTAAATAGAGAACCTCAGGTACAACTAGATTGTGAATATCAATTTCAGCACTTGTGCCTGGGTCTTCAGTAGATACTGGTTCATGTACAGGAGACACAGGTGGTGTAGATGTTTTATCTATAGTAGGAGCTTCATGAGTTGGTGACAATGAAGATGGAGATGCAGTAGCTCCAGCAAATTCTGGCTCTTTTGAGATCAGAGATTCCTGATCTCCTTCCCTAGCTGCTGCTTCCTCATCATCTGAAGCTGGCATGTGAGCTCTCTGTTTCTTTCTTTTCTTTGAAGGTGTAGATTCCTTGGGAGTTTCAGCATAAGACATTCTTCTAAGCCTTTTGAGAAGCTTAGATCCCCCAATTCCAGTATCCTTCTCAGAAGAGACCTTCTCAGCTTTTTGTATAACAGGTTCTGATACAGGAACATGTTCCTCACTATCTGACTCATCTCTCAGAAAAAACTTCCTTCTCTTCTGTGTTGTCTGAGGTACAGTCTTTGTCCTCTTGGGCTTGGAAGATGAAGGCTTCACAGTATGTGCTGATGATGAAGGTTGAGTAGATTGAGGTGTATGTGTGGTATTTTCCGATGGCTGTTGAGTTGTCAGGGTGGTGGTGGTGGGTTGTACATCAGGGTAAACAGATCTGTAGGTTAGAGGATCAGTATTTACTACGATCTGTTTTACAGACTGAGGTATCTGTAAGGGTCTAACCACCTATTTCTTAAGGTCAGCATTTACCAAGTCATTAAAAGCACGTTTTACAAGTTTAAAAGGTGGAAATAAAGAACTGGCTGGTTGGGGTTCATTAGCACAGTAAAAGGTATATATAAGCTGACAGAATCTAGCAAAGTAAACAATATTTCTATCATCTATCATCCTATCCCCAATAAAGCCTAGCAATGCACTTGCAAAATCAAAATGAGTTTGGTGAATAATAGCATACCCGATGTGCTGACTCATGATTGGAATGGCATCAAAGTTGGAACACTTATTTCCAAATGCTTTAGTGATGCAGTCGAAGAAAAAGCTCCATTCCTTTCTGATATGTGCTCGTTTCAACTGTCCAAGCTTGGTCAAACTCTTCTCATACCCCAAATTGGCCATGAGCTGCTGTAGAACTAGTTCCTCCGGTGTTGAGAAAATGCAGCCTTCTGGTAAGTGTAGAGCTTTACGAACTACTCCAGGAGTTACCACATGCTCAACATCATTGACTTCAAAAATAATACTTGAAGTACCAGTAGCACCACCATTGTCAAAATGCCCAGTCCGCCAAAACGTCAGAACTTGTTGGCTGGAAATGACTTGAGGTTGGGTCAATGCATACCCAATTTCACTGTGTGCTAGAAGATCTTGAACAAAGTGCAACTCAGATGGAGCTTCATCATGATTTAAGATTGTAGCATAGTTGGTGGGAACGAACTTGGCTCCATCTATGATCAAATCCTTAGGTGTCATTAGAAAAATTGAGAATTAAGGTTGCCTGTAAGGTGTTTGATAAAATGTCTGTATGAAAAATAACGTCAGGAGATGAGAGAGAATAGAAGTAAAGAAAGATAAAATTTGAAAGTAAATAAAACATTTTACAATCTTCTCTCTCTTTTACTTATACATGGTAGAAAAAGTAACCGTTGGACACCTGTCAGACATGGAGCAGTAAAGAATAATTGATGGGCACGGGAAAACAATAATCATTACTTATCACATGCAGTTTTTCAAGGAAAAACCGTTCCACTTACCAAGTAATCCCATTAATCAAGGTAATTCAGTTTTAATATAAAATTTAAATTGTTCCCACTTAATAAATCATTTTTACTACGAAACCAATATTCTGTAAAAATACATCAGGTGAGAGAATGACCAAAAGAAATAAATCAAGGAATCATGTACTGCCACGTCAGAATCAGAACTTGAATTGTATCAGTAATAAAATGGTCATCAGAATATAGATAAATCAGGATTTAAAAATGTATCAGAATTTCAAACAACTCAGAGACAACATCTTGCAAAAATATAAAAATTCCATTAATATATTAAGAGAATACATTCATGAAATTGAAATGACAACACAAGATTACAAGAGTGTCCTAAGCTACAAAGCCTATTTCTTCTTCCTACTCTCTATAAACAGAACAACGAGACGAATGATTCGCTCTTGCTATCGAAGAGCTTCCAGCCGTGCTTCTTCCAATCGCTCAACATGGTGATGGTAATCCATATAAAAGAACAAGAGGTCTGTCAGAACCTCTTGGGGAACAGAGTCCCAAACATTATCAGGAATAGCAGTAACATGCCATTCCTGCTGCCATTCTGGACAACTCATGGTGAGAGAGAAGGTATCATAGTTTAGAGCTAAGTTGTAGTTGACCTTGATTGTGATGAGAGAGAAATAGATGAGAGTAAGAGCTTGAGAGTTTGAGAGAAAATGGGAGCAAATGATAGAAAATGAGAGATGTACTGACTGGAGCGAATTGTTGGTTTATATAGGCAATGGAATGCCAGGAGACGCGAGTAAAATTTAATGCGGACAGGTAGAAATACTTCTACCTCGTCTCCCTAGACTGAGGAGAATAAAAACAGCCATTGGAAGTGTAAAATAGGATTTAATGCGCACAAGAAACAAGTAAATATTAGTGTGCATGGACGTGTACCACTAACCCTAATTGTATTGATTGTTAATATTCCACCCAAATATATTCTGATTTATAATAAGACTGTTTCATATTTTAACCACAAATAAGTCAAGTAAAGAATCAGAATTTAATATCAGCACTTAGACTTATATCAGAACTTAACAGTCATCAGAACATGATTTCTTAACTCGAAAAGTTGAATGGCTATTTCTGTAATTCTTCACACAAATTCTGATTTCAGTTCTTCAGAACTTAATCATCAGAACTTCCATCAGAACCTATCCTCAGAATTTATGCAATCTGACACATAAACTGTTCATCAAAAACAACATTGATCGCCACAGTAAATTTCATCATTCATATGGAGTGTAAGTGTGTTCATTAAGCTAAATATCAGACACAGAGTAAAGTCTGATTCACTTTAGTATATCTTAGAAATAAGGCATAACTAAGAACTTTACTTAAAATATGTCATTATTCTGAAGCCTACTATTGAATGAGTTCATGCATGAGTCTACCTCAACTGTTTTGTGCTTATTTTATGCATCTTTTGAAATTCCATTTTACAGTGGCTTCTCAGTGTAAGTGAGTCACGACTGCTTATCAGAATTTATGCTATTATCAGAGTATTTCTCCAGTAATCATAGAGTGTGAAAAGTCACCAAGAAAAATAATTATTTGCTTTTCTAATGCATATTACTTAATACCAGCAATGCACTTGGGTCGTCCCTTCCACATTTTTACTCTAGATCTCAAAGGAGAACCTGATTTTTATTCCCTTTTCTTTTCATTTTTCTTTTGATAAGTGAGGTTTATCAGCACTTAGTACATTCATCATATTTACTAACATCAAAACTTAACAGATGAGAAGCATTATTCTAGTTTTGGACTTAGTAATAAGATAGACAAAGTAAACGTGACTAAGCTCAATATCAGAATTTGCTTGTGTCAATAGATTTCCATATAAATAATTACTTCTAACATGGGATCTCTAGTATGTTAAAGACTACTAAGTCAGCATCTAGCACAGTTATCCTCATAGGATTGAATAGTCACAGAAATAGTCATTTCACTATCAAAGTTTAGAAATTCACATCAGACAACAATCATTACTTAATCAATTTTCAATTAGGCACAGAATACACAAAGAGAGTAATATCTGTAAATACTGATCATAAAGTCTGATGTATCAGAACAAAACTAAATAGATTTAGAGAAAGAACCTGAAACCATTCCAAGTTTATTTACCAATCTTGTAAAAGTAGCTTCATACAGTGGTTTTGTGAAGATATCTGCTAGTTGTTGATCTGTTGGAACAGAGTGCAATTCCACTGTACCTTCATCCACATGTTCCCGTATGAAGTGGTACCTTATGCTGATATGCTTTGTCATTGAGTGTTGAACTAGATTACCCGTCATAGCAATAGCACTTTGATTATCACAGTAAATAGGGATTTTAAAATATGTTAACCCATAATCCAGTAACTGATTCTTCATCCAAAGAATCTGTGCACAACAGCTTCCTGCAGCAATGTATTCTGCTTCTGCAGTTGATGTGGAAATTGACTTTTGTTTCTTGCTAAACCAAGAAACCAACTTGCCTCCAAGAAATTGGCAGCTTCCATTTGTGCTCTTCATGTCAATTTTGCAACCTGCAAAATCTGCATCTGAGTAACCTATTAGTTTAAAATCTGATTCTCTGGGATACCACAATCCCAAATCAGCTGTTCCCTTAAGATATTTGAATATTCTTTTCACAGCTGTTAAGTGAGGTTCTCTTGGATCTGCTTGAAATCTTGCACAAAGACAGGTAGCATACATGATATCAGGTCTACTAGCAGTTAGATAGAGTAGAGAGCCAATCATACCTCTATAATCAGTAATATCTACTAATTTACCAGTATCCTTATCCAGTTTTGTTGCAGTGGCCATGGAAGTGGATGCACTTGAACAATCTTGCATTCCAAATTTCTTTAGCAAGTTTCTGGTGTACTTGGTTTGACAAATAAAAGTGCCTTCTTCATTCTTCTTGACTTACAGGCCCAGAAAATAGCTAAGTTCTCCCATCATACTCATTTGATATCTTGACTGCATCAATTTGGCAAACTTTTTGCAAAGTCTGTCATTTGTTGAACCAAAGATGATATCATCAACATAAATCTGAACCAGAAGTAAATCCTTTCCATGGTTGAGGTAGAACAGTGTTTTGTCTATAGTTCCTCTGTTAAATCCACTTTCCAGAAGAAACTGAGCTAAAGTCTCATACCATGCTCTAGGAGCTTGCTTAAGGCCATAAAGTGCTTTATCAAGCCTGTAGACATGATTTGAATAATTGGGATCGATAAAGCCTGGAGGTTGTTCAACATATACTTTCTCTTCCAATTCTCCATTGAGAAAAGCACTTTTCACATCCATTTGAAAGACAGTAAACTTTTTGTGAGCAGCATAAGCCAAAAATATCCTTATGGCTTCCAATCTAGCAACTGGTGCAAATGTTTCATCATAATCAATTCCCTCCTGTTGAGAATATCCTTTTGCAACCAACCTTGCTTTATTCCTTGTAATTATGCCATCACTATCAGTTTTGTTTCTGAATACCCACTTTGTACCAACAACAGATCTGTTCTTTGGTCTTGGCACTAGGGTCCAGACTTTGTTTCTTTCAAATTCATTTAACTCTTCCTGCATTGCTTGCACCCAATCATCATCTTGAAGAGCTTCTTCCACTTTCTTTGGTTCAGTCTGAGAAAGAAAAGAATTGTAAAGACATTCACTTGAAGTAGCTGTTCTAATTCTGACACATGCATCAGGATTTCCAATTATTAAGTCAGGTGTATGTGATTTAGTCCACTTCCTTGCAGATGGAAGGTTTTCTCTAGAACTGGATGCTCCCCCATGATTCATGCCATCTTCATCAACATCTTCTGATGCTCCCCCTGAAACTATGCTCTCTGAGTTGGATCCTTCAGAATTTAAATTTTCAAAATTATCAGAACTTGGCTTATCAGAACTTGATGAATCAGAACTTGAAGAGCCAGTTGTATGTTCTGATGCTTCTTGAGATGTGGTTGCATCTTTAGTATGCTCCCCCTACACAGGTTCAATAACATCAGAGCTTAATCCATCAGAGTTTGCAATATCAGGATTTAGACTGTCAGGATTTTCAGTTTCAGAATTTAAGTCTTCATTTTCAAATCTCAGCTGATCATGATCATTGAAATCTTCAAGTCCAGTAATTTTCTTATCATCAAAGGAGAATTTGATAGATTCCATGACCACCCTTGTTCTCAAGTTAAAGACTCTGAAGGCTTTTATGGAAAGTGGATATCCAACAAAGATTTCTTCATCAGCTTTTAGATCAAATTTCGATAGCTGTTCAGGATGAACCTTAAGAACAAAACACTTGCATCCAAATATATGAAAATATTTCAGATTTGGCTTCCTTTTCTTCACCATCTCATATGGTGTCTTTCCATGCTTGTTAATGAGTGTTGCATTTTGAGTAAAACAAGCAGTCTGCACAGCTTCAGCCCATAAATAGGTTGGAAGCTTTGCTTCATCAAGCATAGTTCGTGCAGCTTCAATAAGAGTTCTATTCTTTCTTTCAACAACTCCATTTTGCTGTGGAGTTCCAGGAGCAGAAAATTCCTGCTTGATTCCATGGTTTTTGCAGAACTCTTCCATTATCAAATTCTTGAACTCAGTGCCATTATCACTTCTTATAATTTTCACAGAATCTTTGACCAATTTATCCAGTTGCCTGACATAATCAATCAAGATAGATGCAGTTTCACTTTTTGTGTGCAAGAATTACACCCATGTGTATCTGGTGAACTCATCCACTATGACCATAGCATATTTCTTCTTTGTAATAGACATGACATTTACAGGACCAAATAGATCAACATGTAGTAGGTGATAAGGCTCAAGAATTGATGATTCAGTCTTGCTCTTGAATGAAGATCTCATTTGTTTAGCCTTCTGACAAGAATCACAAAGGCCATCAGGAGCAAATACTGACTTTGGCAGTCCTCTCACAAGATCTTTCTTGACTAATTCATTTATATTGTTAAAATTTAAATGAGAGAGTTTCTTGTGCCAGTTCCAGCTTTCTTCAATTGATGCTCTACTAATCAGATAGACTGCAGAACCATCAGTATTTGTTGAAAGCTTGGCTTCATAAATGTTACCATGTATGTATCCTTTCAGAATAACTTTGCCTGTAGATTTACTTACAACTTCACAGTGTTCTTCAAAGAAATCCACATGATTACCTATGTCACAGATTTAACTAACACTCAGCAGATTATGTTTAAGTCCTGAGACTAGAGCTACTTCTTTAATGATGACATTCCCAAGATTGATATTGCCATATCCCAACGTTTTTCCAATGTTGCCATCTCCATAAGAAACACTTGGGCCAGCCTTCTCCACAAAGTCTGATAGCAGGGCTTTATTTCCAGTCATATGTCCTGAACATCCACTGTCCAGAACTAGGATGTTTTTCCTGTTGCCCTGCAATCACAAAGACCACTAATGATTAGTTTTAAGGACCCAGACTTGCTTGGATCCTTTGGCCTTATTAAGTTTGTTAACATTTGCAGCGGATTTAGCATCAGAGTTTATCTTAACATTTTTCTTATCAGAATTTACACTATCGGACTTTGAATCAGAACTTACACTAGAAGGAACAATGCTAACTTTCTTTAAAGAAGGTTTTATTTGATAATAATCATAGTACAGACTATGATATTCCTTACAAGTATAAATGGAATACCATAAACTACCACAATGAAAACAAGGATTTTGTGGCTTATATCTAACAGACTGACTCTTAACTCCTGACTTTGAAGGTAAGGAGTTTATGTTCTTATTCTTCCTGCAAAAAGAAGCCAGATGGTTAGAACTTCCAAAGTTATGACACGTTTTTCTAAGAGCATCAGGAACAGGCTTATAATCATTGCTTTTATTCACACCTTCCTTTCCATTCCTATTTTTCCTAGGTGATTTTACCTTTTTTGCATTCTTAACATCTTTCAGCTTATGTTTAAGCTGCTTCTTTGTTATTAAGCATACGTTTACTTCAGTTGTCTTTTCCTGTTTTAGTTTGTCAGAAGTTAATTTCTTATTTAACTTCTGATTTCTCAATATCAGACTTTACAGCTACAAAATTAACAAGTTTTAACTTTGGCTTTTGTTTAACAACTATAGGCTTAATATTTACAGTTCCTTTATCATTCTTATCATCTCCATAACCTAAGCCCTCTTTCCAGTTTTCACTACTTAACAAATTCTGAGTTCTGCCAAAGTTAGTCCAAGTCCTGATAATCTCTCTTTCCTTTTCTAACTCAGCTTTTAGAGATTCATTCATTTTAAGTACTTCATTCCTAACATAGAAAGCATCATCTCTATCTTTCTGAGTTTGATGGAACATGACTAACTCTTTTTCTAAATAATCATTCCTCTTTTTACAAGCAAGATTTTCAGAAGTTAATCTTTCACATGTTAAAGTTTGGTCTCTATACCTAATGAACATGGTTTTAAGATATCTTCTCAACTCATTAATATCATCAGTATGAAAGGCATAAGTAGTTTGAGGTACCTTTAACTTAGCAGCTTCAGTATTGCTTTCAGCATTTGCCATATCAGCATTTACCATCAAGGCATAGTTCTCCTCACTTTCAGAATCTGAGGTGTCTGTCCAGTTTTTCTTCTTTGTGACAAGAGCCTTGCCTTTGTCACTCTTCACTTTCTTGCAATCAGGAGATATGTGGTCTTTTTCACCACAGTTGTAGCATTTGGCATTTGTATAATCTCCTCTGTCAGGATTTCCTCCTTTGCCTTCAGATTTTCTGAAATTCTTCTTATCAGAACTTGCACCTCTCCTGGAAAACTTCTTTCCCTTCCTGAACTTCCTGTATGCAATTTTCGTGATTCCTTTCACCATAAGAGCACACAGCTTCATCATCTCTTCATCAGCATCCGTCTCAGGCAAGCTTTCAGTTTTTGAGTCATTATCACTATCAGAACTTGATGACTCAGTATCAGACTTTATGAAGAGAGCTTTACCCTTGCCTTTCCTTGAGGTAGCTGCCTTGGGAGATTCTTCTTCAGCCTTAAGAGCAACTGTCCTTGACTTTCCTCCTTTCCACTTGCTTCTTTATTCCATCTCAAGTTCATGAGTCTTGAGCATCCCATAAATTTCATCAAGAGTCGTTTCATCAAGATTATAGTTGTCTCTTATAGTTGTTGCCTTTAAATCCCAGCTTTCAGGAAGAGCTAACAGGAATTTAAGGTTTGAATCTTCAAGATCATACTCCTTATCAACCAGTGACAAATCATTCAAGAGCTTGACAAATCTGTCATATAAATCAGTCAGTGACTCACTTGTCTTTGAGTCAAAGTGTTCATACTCTTGAGTGAGTATTGTCTTCCTGTTTTTCTTGATCGAATCAGTTCCCTCACATCTTGTTTCCAAGGCATCCCATATCTTCTTTGCAGTCTTGCAGTTAATTATCCTATTTGACATTACATTATCAATGGCACTATGAAGTAAGTGTCGTACCTTCGCATCCTTAGCAATTGAAGCGATATCTTCAGCAGTGTAATCACTCTTCTCCTTTGGTACATACTTTGCTGCTTCACCTGCAACTGCAACTGCGAGCTTTGTTGGACTGTGAGGTCCTTCCTTGATTCTGTCAAGATATTCTGGATCTGTAGCTTCCAGAAACATAGTCATCCTCACCTTCCATATGGGATATTCAGACGGTTTCAATATGGGAACTCTAATAGTCTTATATTGACTATGGATTTGTGTCTTTGGTGGTTCTTCAGTTTTGGTGGGCTTGGTTGGAGTTTCTGCTTCAGACATGATTGTTTTTGGATCTTAAACTGTTTGTGTGTTAACAGATAGGCTCTGATACCACTTGTTAGGTCACACACACTGTAGAGGGGGGGGGGGTGAATACAGTGTATGGCACAATCAAATCGAATTCTAATAACACAAGTAACAGAAAACAAACTTTATTCAAAGCAATAAACTTTGTTACAGTATGGAACTGTCTTCTCTCAGTGATGAAAAAATATCACGAGAGCTGCTAGTGTTACAATGAATAATATTCTCGATGACGATAACACTTATAGTGTAAACCCTATGTCTGTGTTTATATACTACACATTTACAAGATAATTGCTAATTGATATGGAATATAATTATGCTTTCTAAAATATATCAATCAGATATCTTTTCTTCCAAGTATTCTATTCTTCTTAGAATTCCTTCTTCATGCATATCTCCTTACGTTTGTCTTGATCTTCTTTTCCTTTCAATCAGCCGCCTTCCTTATCTGAACGTTTCCTTTAAGTCCTGATATTATCTTCTGATAAATATCTCCTGAACCTTAAGTACTGATAACTTAAGTTCTGACTTCAGTATAAGTGCTGATTTCAGTTAAGTACTGATTTGTCATGTTTAAGTAAGATCTGAAAACTAAACATAAATCATATTAGTCATGACATTATCAAATATATCTAACAAAGATCTTTGAAAAATTGCGAGCAATCTCATATGGATTATATGTTACCGAAATTAGAGTAATCGAGTCTCATAGTATCACTACTCCCAAAATTATAGATCCAAAATCATTCACCCTTTGGCATGAAAGACTTGGTCATCCAGGAGTATCTATGATGCGTCAAATTATAGAACATTTTACATGACATCCCCTTAAAAATAAAAAAAGTCATGCCACGTGATGAACTTCATTGTTTAGCATGTTCTTTGGGAAAACTAATTGTTCGACCATCTCCATGTAAACTTTAAAACGAGTCTCCAGATTTCTTAGAAAGAATTCAAGGTGATATATTTGGTCCTATTCATCCATCATCTGGACCATTTAGATATTTCATGGTCCTAATCGATGCTTCAACTAGATGGTCTCATGTTTTTCTACCACTACTAGAAAAAGTAGAATAGACATCGCCTCTTAGACATCGGTTGCTCTTGGCACCGATGTAAAAAGTTATTTTTACATCAGTTTTTCCCAACCGATGTCTTTGTATAATATAGACATCAGTTGTTTTATCCCAACCGATATTAAAAGTGTGTTTTCAAAAAATGATCCAGCACGCCTCCCATATTTCCCCCCTTAGTCAAATAATTCATTCCCTCTTAAAATTCCCCCCATCTTATTTTTTACCTTTAGCAAAATTTCAAAATCGTCATCTTTCCCCCTTTCAACTTTATACATAAGATTTAAATAAATTAAAAATTAAAATACATTCACATACTCTCATGTCTTAAACATAAAAACATATAAATCAAATAAATCAAAAACTTTCTCCTCTCTCTCTGCTCGACTGAAAGAACAGCTCCATCTCTCTCCTTCAAATGCTCTCGCTCTCTATCTCGCTCTCCCCGTCTCTCCCTCTCTCTCTCTCACTCTTTGCTCAACTACTCTCTTTGCTCTCTCTGTGTGCCCTCTCGTCAAACTTTGAAAAGTTTGGAGGTTGTTTAGGATGGGAAGTAAGCTCAAGTTAGAGTTTAACGGTTTAGAAGTTGAGAACTGAAAGCTCAAAGCGGTGTTTAAAACTCAAGTCAGAGGTCAAAGTTTGAATTAGGTAAGCCTTAACCCTAATTTTTAAATTGGGGATTTCAATTTCAAACCCTAAGTTTTTAATTAGTTAATTTTAATTAGATTTATATAGTTAATATTCTACCTATTTTTTAACACTTCCACGGAGTTTAATTATGCATTAAGTTGTCCACACTGCATTGGTAGGATGGGACGAGGATGTGGATGTTACAATCATGGAGCGCAAAGAGATGCGGCAGGGGAAGATGTGAAGGGGGGATGCAATAGACTACTTTCATAAGTTGATGTTATAGTTTGATGGCGTCATGTTCTGTGTTATTTCATTGTTGTGAACTTTTTTATTACTATCATGTTGTGGTAGCACTGTGGCTTAGTAATTGTGTATGTATTTGTAAACTTCTGCTAATTTCAGTTCATCCTTGTATTGTATGTTTGTTCTTATGCTATTCTGTTTCAATATATGTTTTCTGCGTGTTCCTGAATGCTAAATGGTTCCAATATTTTGTTCCTGTAAATGTCGCAAAATGTCAGAGTTTTTTCGAATTGGAACTTATGTTTGTGCTGAATGGAATTTTGGGTATTCATCTTTCGGAGATCTATGGTTTCGTATTCTTTGTGTTGCTTTTATTGCTATTCATATTTTATCAAGGTGATAAAATTGGTCTTTCTTTCTTTTGGGATGCAGGAGTTTTCCTGTATGGTTGAAATATGTTCCGAGAGTTAGCTTCCGAACTGATACTGGACCATTCAAGGTTTCAAATCTTATATGTACCGTAAATTATTTAACTTCAGGAAGGACACTTATGGTGTATTCTCCGAGCATGTTGATCTGAATAAGGCATTCTTTTGTACTTGATGCATGGTTGTTTGATCTATAAATGACTCATATTTGTTAATTAATATTGTTTATTCTTTATAGCTTCCTGATTACCATGAGATTATTGAGAATCCAATGGATTTTGGCACCCTAAGGAGGAAACTCGATGCAGGATTGTATTCAAACCTGGAACAATTGGAGGTTAGTTATTGGGTTTTTGTAAACTAGCTACTGTAATTGTGTAATACTGTGGTAGAATATAATATATATAGCTAGATGCATGTATGAATGTGTGTATCGAATTTTGATGCTATTATTGCTGAGTCGTGTTTCAAGCAACTTATTACTTATTTATTGTATTGATGGCTTTATGCTCTTGTATCAGGCTCTGGATTGATTACGAAGAAAGGATTCAAAGGATCGTTTGGAGAGGCGGGTAAATCTTCCAAGGTATAGTAATATTTGTTTCCAAAACTGAGTTGGAGAAATCATACTTGTAATTTACTACTTAACAGACCCCTAGACTAGTATTTGTTGGTGTGTAACTAATTGTATTGCTTCTACCTATGCCAGACATTTACAATTCTGTCTGGAGTCCACAGCTTGGTTGCGTGTCTTTTGAAGAGATTAAGGGGGAAAGATGATGGTAAAGCATTTATATTCGATAGTTGTGTATTTCTGTAACTGTATCTCCGGAAATGATTACTTGGGATTGAGTTCACATCCTTCGATAGGTAAGGCATCTGCAAAGGTATGCTAACCAGTCTCTGATATTACAATTTTTATCTGATTATATGTTTATTAGATGTTAGAATTTAATACCTATGTTTTCCCTTTATTCTTTTTCTAGGAAGCAGAAGATGCAGATGAACAAGGGCGTTCCTCAAATGATATTTTACATGTTATTGTCGGTACCAAGTCAAATTCTTTGTATAGACAGTAGTAGAATATATGAACGGATATGTGTAGTACTTGATATTTGGATTAGATGAATCTCTTGTATCGGATGTTTGAATATTGACTGTTAGATTTATAGATAACTGATATTATGTAGTAATTGGTTTTGGTAGTTCATTGGTTTTTGGAATCTATATTTTAAAATGTGCATTAATAATATAGGTACAAACATCATTACAATGGAAAATGATGTCTATCAAAGCTTAATACATCAGTTTTAGTGGACCATTAACATCAATAAAAACCGATGTTAAATACTACAGCAAAAAAAATCTTAAAATAAAAAACTGATGTTATTAAGTATTATAGGCATCAGTTTGTTATAAATAGACATCGGTTACCAATTAAGAACCGATGTCAAAGGGATTGTTAACATCGGTTTTTGATGAAAACTGTTGTTACTGGTACTAGTAACATCAGTTTATTGATTAAATTGAAAGATTTTGCTTAGCTCACATATATTTAAATTGATAAAAATATCATATTATGATGATATATGAAGATTATACATGTATGAGAAATTTAATTTCAAGATATAGAAATCGGTTTTAAAGAAAGAACTAATGTTATATGCTGTATTTAACATCAGTTTATAACTGATGTTAAATGGGGGGGCTTTAACATCACCCACGAAGACATCGGATTTTTGCATTCATAGACATCGGTTTTTAGCCGATGTCTATTGACATTTTTCTAGTAGTGTACTCTCGACCTGAAATACAGCTTTTGCCAAGCTTCTTGCTCAAATAATCAAATTACGAAACCAATTTCCTAATAATCCTATCAAATCAGTTCGACTTGATAATGCCGCTGAATTTACATCTGCTACTTTCAATGATTATTGTATGTCAATAGAAATCTCTGTCTAACACACCGTAGCTCACGTGCATACACAAAATGGTTTAGTGAAATCTTTAATTAAAAGACTTCAGCTTATTACACGACCCTTACTTCTAAGATCTAAATTACCCACTTCTATTTGGGGTCACACAATACTTCATGCTGCAATTATAATTAAGATAAGACTATCTGCTTATCACAAATAATCTCGTCATGAATTAGTTCTTGGTCAAACCCCTAATATTTCACATTTTAAGATCTGTGGTAATGTCGTATATGTTCCAATTGCATCCCACAAAGATCTAAAATGGGACCATAAAGAAGAGTAGGTATATATGTTGGTTTTGATTCACCATCTATTATAAGATATCTTGAACCATTAACTAGTGATGTCTTTACAGCTCGATATGTTGATTGTCATTGTGATGAGTCTACATTCCCTCCATTAGGGGGAGATAATATTTTGCATAAGTTAAATTCTGAACTATCACGGAATGCATCAAGATTAAGTTCTATGGATCCACGTACTAAACAATGTGAATACGAGTTTATAAGAATAATTCGTATACAAAATATTGTTAATCAAATGTCATATGCTTTTAATAATTCTAGACATGTCATAAAATCACATATACATGCTGTTAATGCACCGGAAAGGGTTGAAATCCATATTCATAAAGCAATTCCTGGAGAATTTATTGGTAATTCAAAACCATGCCAGAAGCGTGGTAGACCTGTTGGGGCAAAAGATATTGTACCAAGAAAACGGAAATTGATTGGACATGCCTCTGAAGTGGCAAGTGTTCCAGAATATACCCCAGAAGCGGTATTACCTACTGAAGAGGTTCGAGCCCCTGAAGTGGCTATATTAAATACTCTAGAAGCGGTATCACCTCCTGAAAAAGTTAAAGCCCTTGAAGTGGTTGTGACAAAACCCCCAAAAGTGGTATTACCTCTAGAAGAGGATATTGTCCCCGAAGTGGCACATGCTTCAATAGAGGCAAAGGTACCTGAAAATTATTAAATCTCACTGAGTTATGTATATAACGAGAAATTATTGGGTCGTGGGAGTATTGAGGTTGATGATGTATATGCTTTTTCCATGGCATGTGATATTATTATGAACTCCGATTCTGAACCACAAAGTGTGGAAGAATGTCGATAAAGAGATGATTGGCCAAAACGAAAAATTGTAATACAGGAAGACTTGCAATCCTTGCGCAAGAAAAATGTATTTGGACCTGCAGTCCAAACCCCGGCTGGTATGATCCCCATCGGGAATAGATGGGTGTTTGTACGAAAACGAAATTAGAGAAATAAAATTGTGAGATATAAGGCCCGACTGGTAGCCCAGGGATTCACTTAAAGGACTGGATTTGATTACCAGGATACTTACTCTCTTGTGATGGATGAAGTCACTTTTCATTTTCTGAAAGGTATGGCTTGTATGGAAAGATTGGAAACATGTCTCATGGACATTGTTACAGCCTACCTTTATGGATCACTTGATAGTGATATTTATATGAAAATCACTTTAGGATTAAAGATAGATGAAACTAAGCCTCGACATTTATACTCAGTTAAATTACAACGATCATTATATGGCTTAAAACAGTCTGGTCGTATGTGGTACAACAGGTTTAGTGAATATTTATTAAATGACGGGTATGTTAATAATCAAGTGTGTTCATGTGTATTTATCAAAATGTCATCAATTGGTTTTATTATTATTGTTGTATATGTGGATGATTGGAATATTGTAGGTACTTCCGAAGATATTACTAACGCTGCTGCTTATTTGGACATTGAGTTTGAAACGAAGGATCTTGGAAAGACAAAATTTTGCTTAGGCATACAGGTGGAACACTTATCTTCGGGTATACTTGTTCATCAACCCACTTATACATAAAAGATTCTTGATCGGTTCTACATGGATAAAACTCATCCATTAACGACACCAATGGTTGTTCGATCACTCGAAGTTGAAAAGGATCCATTCCGATCCAGAAGAGAAGATGAAGATGCACTTGGGCCTGAAGTTCCATATCTTAGTACTATTGGAGCTCTTATGTATCTTGTAAATAACACAAGACCCGATATTGTTTTTTCTGTGAACCTGTTGGCAAGATTCAGTTATAATCCAACTAAAAGGCATTGGGATGAGATTAAACACATATTTAGATATCTTCGTGGGATAATTGATCTCGGGTTATTCTTTTCACATAGTTCAAAGTCACAACTGACTGGATATGCAGATGTTAGGTACATGTCAGATCCTCATTTTGGACGATCACAAACAAGTTATCTATTCACATATTGTGGCACTGCTATCTCTTGAAAGTCTACAAAATAGAGTATGGCAACAACTTCATCAAATCACGTAGAGTTATTTACAATTCATGAAGCAAATAGGGATTGCATTTGGCTAAGGCCTGTAATTCAGCATATTCGAGAATCGTGTGGATTATCAAGTATTTTAAACAATCCTACAATTGTGTTCTAAGAAAATACAGCTTGTATCATGCAATTAAAGGAAGGATATATCAAAGGGGGTTGAACCAAACATATCTTACCAAAATTCTTCTATACGCATGAACTACAGGAAAATGGTGATATTGATGTACAACAAGTGCGCTCATGTGATAATCTTGTTGATTTACTTACAAAGTCACTACCCACATCAACATTTGAAAAGATACGGAATAATATTGGCATGCGGAGATTGAGAAACTTGCTACAACAAGATGTCAAAGTGTGAGATGTTAAATCCAGGGGGAGACTGTACTCTTTTTCCTTCGTCAAGGTTTTTATTCCATTGGGTTTTTCCGTGCAAGTTTTTAACGAGGCAGTTAATCTCTGTAGTAAACTCGCATTTGACAATCAAGAGGGAGTGTTATAATATAATAATGATTGTCAAAATTTAATCAAGAATGCTCATAAAACTTATCGAGTAAGTCTCTCAAAACTTATCGAGGAAGACTTGCACGACCTCTTCGAGAAGAAACTTAGTAAGGAAGAATTGTAAAACTTATTAAGGAAAACTTACGAAACTTACTAGTGAAGAATTACGATACTTATCAAAGAAGATTTAGATAACATTTTTAGTAAAACTTGTCAACCAACCTCTATAAATATAACATTCAGTTATTGAAATCAGATATACTGAAATATATTTAAATATAATTCTCTTTTCAACTTTTATTCTCTCTATACGTGTAATTATTAAGTTATTCATAATTAAGTAATTCAAAATTACAATACGTTATTTACAACATATTAGATATTTTCTTACATTTTATTGATATATTAGTAGTTTTCAATGTGAAAAAAATATATGATACATTTTGACCGTCAGAGTAACTCTGACTCCTCTACCGAAAACGGGCATCATCGTAAATGCGAGAGTAAGTTAAGTTTAGTTACAATTAATAAGTGCATGTATATTTGTTAATCATATATTGTCTTTGTCTCAAAATAAGTGTTAGTTTTGAATTTTACCACCTATTTTGAGGTATAAAAAAATGTATTTTTGTATTTTATTTTTCAAATTTTCTTTTTTTAAATAAAAAATATATATTAAATTTTAATTCAGAAAAAAGAAAATTTGAAAAAATATACAAAAATTCTTTTATTTTATATCATAAAATGAGTATCTTAAAATACATGTTAAAATTAAAAGGACTCTTATTTTTGGGTAGAGACGCAACTAACGTAGGTGTAGGTTATATTTTGTTCATATAGATACAACCATTAAAATAGATTAGTTTTTAGTTGTGAATTTCAGGTTATTAATCATACATAGACATGAAATATATATTCTTAGACGGGGAATATAACGTTAAACAATTACTGTGTTCATTGTAAGACTTCTAGTTTTCAAAGAAAAAATTGAAGTGCAAATTTTTTATTTGTCTGAGCAAAAAGTTGGCGGCGTTTATGTGATTAGAATAACCTTCCACTTACCTTAATTACCCACATCTAACAGTCAAGCTTGAAGTCTAGTTGCTTTTCTCTGTATTACTTTTAACAACACCTAACAAGATGAATCTTACGAGCAGTTTTTGTGCACTGTACTACTTAACCTCCTCTATTAAAGATACAGTGTTAAACCGAAGACAATATGCGCTTTCTTTAAACCAACATGAAATTTTTTTCGAAATTCATCTTCAGGGTTTTTCTTTTTATTGTAGTTCTATTAAATCTATCAAACCCTTCTTTTTCACAGACGATTGTCAAGGCCTTGCCAGGGTTTCCCGGGGACCTTCCCTTCAAACTCGAAACCGGGTACGTCCCTAATTCGTTTCTTTTTTTGCTAAGGAGGCTCACACACACCTCATAGGGGTCGAACCCTTGACCACCTCCAAGATGGGGAGCTTTACCACTGCATCAACCCTGACAGTAATAGGTTTGTTTTGTGTTTTGGTGTGTAAGGTATGTTGAAGTTGGAGAGAGAGAAGATGTGGTATTGTTTTATTATTTTGTGGAATCTGAACGGAATCCGACCGACGACCCTCTCTTGATCTGGATCGCCGGCGGCCCTGGTTGTTCCACTCTTCGTTCCTTCTTCTTTCAAATCGGTGAGTATTATTTTATTTTTAGTTGTCCACGTATTATGCAGAGCCATGTGAGCTCAATAGTAGTAATTTATTTTTTATTTGCATATATTACACTATTTCTTACTAACATATCACTTTCTTTTTATCCTTATATTTATCTTTATCTTTTATTTATCTTGGTATTGTATATCACTTTGTATCCAAAATATATGAGTGATAAATCGGAAATCTTTTGAGAAAACAGCTTCAACGAGACTGTGTGAGGTATACCTTTCTCCATTTTTTAAAATAAGAGTAGGACTATGTACGTTATATCCTCCCCAAATACTATCATAAAGGATATTTATTAAGTATGGTTAATTGATTGACACTAATTCTAAATTAACATCTCATTCATTCATATGATACGGAAATATTTTGAGACAGATATCAAGTTTTTGTAATAAAAAATAAATGTACATATTTTACACCCATTACCGATGATGATTACTATACAAGTTATTAGTCCCTCTCCCTCTGTCCCCTTATAGTTAAACCTCAATTAAGTAATAATTGTTAAAATAATTAACGTGTTAAAATAATATTTTTTCCGGTTTTAAAATAATGGACACAGTGTATTTTTACTCCCGATAAAGTAATAAATTCATTATAGTAATATTTTTTCTCCGTTTCAACCCTATTACTTTAAAGAGGTTTAATTGTATTAGTTTGAAAATTTTTTCTGTATGGCACGTGTATGTAAAGCGTAATTTTTATAATTTATTTTAAAAATTAATTTTAATATTAAAGAAATTCAAAATAAATTGTATAACTATATTTTATATAAAACTTAAAATATATGTTAGGTAAAGAATGTGAAGTGACGGATGCATATTAAAATTTGTAAACTAACCCAACAAATTTCCATTTCCAAAGACATATATGTGTCATGTTGTATTCCGTAAGTAGTGTTTTAGAAAGTATAATGGATAATATGCCCCAGTAAATTAAAATTTGTCGTGAATTAGTTAGAACAGTTTTTGAAAAAATAATGAGATCTGGGGTCGAAATACATTTCCAATATTTTTTCTAATTAATTAGACATGTACACAAAATATGATCTCTCACTGTGCGTACAGAAATCCAATCACTACGCATTATATCTCTCAATATTGATGGCGGAGGGAGTATAATAATTATAACGAATTTTCTAGTATGTCGAAGAGCGCATGTTAAAAAATCAATTTTAATTAATTTTCAAAATTTAATTAGTAGAGAAATTATTAATAATGAAAATTTTGTATACACAAAAATTCTCATCAATAAAATTTTTAATAACTCATCAAATCTTTGAACACAATAAAAAACTAGAAAAACCTAGTTATAAACAGTTCTTATTTTTTTCTCGGCCTCTCGGTCAATTATTATACTCCCAAAAACAAATACTAGTGGGTTGACTATTGTCATCAAGAGTCTGGTGTTTGGAAATTTGTGCCAGCTATCTTATTCGTAAACTTGATTGGCAGTTTCAAGACGCAAGTTAATTAAAATACTCCTAAAATTATTAATATTCGTAAATAGAATTAGCAACTGTAGTTGTAGTATCCTTTTGTTGACTCGTGTAGTGTGAGTAGTGACTATTTTAAAAAAAATGTAAATTTTGATGTAAATAAAAAATATTTCACTTTTACTTGATATATCTAGCATTGCATAAATGTAATTTGGTTCTTACAATTGACCGCTTAAATGTAATTTGTAATTTAGTTTTTACATTTAGGAAAATGTTAAATCCAGAGCTGGATTTTAATTTTCAGAACAAAATTGCTCTAAAAAGACTGAAGTATCATGATATTAATTTATACTAGGATTATTAATGTATATCTAGCGAAGGTATTTTAATTTTTACACATATATTTTGCTCTGGAAATTAAAAAACAACTCTGAATTTAACATTTTCCAACATTTATTTAATGAAAATATATCAAAAATGTATAATCCCCGTATTTAATTATGTTTCACTTTTGAAGGTCCCCTTACAATTGAATATCCAGATGCCAGCAAAGAAATACCAGATTTACATTTAAATCCATACTCTTGGACAAAGGTGCACATTATTATATTACTTGTTTATACCAAGTGGAGAAAGCAAAGTCATTAATATTTTCCATTTTTTTAATCTATATTAGTTGGCTAATGTAATCTTCCTGGACGCGCCTACATCTGGATTTTCCTATGCAAAATCTCCAGAAACTTACAAAAATAGTGACACTTTATCAGCAAAGTACACTTACCAATTTCTTAGCAAGGTACGAAGAGCACGGTATATTACAACAATCGATTGCCTTTGACCCGGCTCCCGCTAAAATGATTTGAAATATCAATGTGCACTGATTTAATTTGTTATTGATTTGACGCAGTGGCTAGAGAAGCATCCTAAATTTATCAGCAATCCTTTGTACATCACCGGTATTTCCTACTCCGGAATAACGATTCCGCTCATTGTTCAAGAGATATTTAACGGTATTGGTGCTCAAATTCTGGCCAAGGCTTTAATAACGTTGTCGTAAATTTGTCGTGTTTATATAATTTCTCTTTCATTGTTGAGTGTAGGCAATGAAGCCGGAAATGAGCCAAGAATTAATATTGCAGTATGTAGTTTCTGTGACCGGTCGACTATCAATTCTTGTCAGCTATTGTGTTGTTCATCATTTCCTAACAGTTGATATACTCAGGGCTATATAATTGGCAACCCACTGACAGATAGGAAAATCGACTTCAACACTCGGATTCCATATGCTCATCAGGTGGCGCTTCTATCAGATGAAATTTATGAGGTAATTTTTAGACTAAAATGTTCAATTACAAGGACTCCTTTGTGAATCAAAATTTGAAAAATTTATTGGTATTTTCAGTCTACTAAAGCGAATTGCAACGGTGAATACGTGAATGTGCAAGCAAGCAACAAACTATGTCAAAGTGCTCTTGAAAAAGTCGACGAGGTTACAATCTTGATTTTTGTTACTACTAGTTTCTGAGTTGCGAAAAATCTTATAATATCCTCAGTTGTAGACTTTGTAATACCCTCTTACAAACAATTGAATTAATCTTTACTTCTATATACATTTTCAGTGCCTGGAGAACGTGTATATATATCACATATTAGAACCAATTTGTACTTCAGACAGTAGCACCAGGAGTTTGCTGCAGCAAAAGATTAGTAGCTCAAGTAACAAGTATTCCGTACCTCTTCCCAGGGCAGCCAAATTGGAAGGCCAACAATGGTGTCGGGTAACTTTTAATATATTATCGAAAAAGAAATAAAATTGGTGAAGGAGTAAGAGTTGAATTGATTGCTCTATTCTCTTATACTTATCCTTTAATGTTTAGGAAAATACGTATCTGTACACTGATGTTTGGGCAAACATTCTATCAGTACGAAAAGCTTTAAATATCCGCGAGGTATGGAATCTATATGTATGATTTGGTGATCGCTTGTTTGCCAGAATCTTGACTGTAGATGATCATTAATTAATTGTTGTAAACATCAGGGAACAATTGGAAAGTGGGTTAGATGCAACACTGATCACTATGTCATTGGTAAAAATGATACTGTAAACTATGCATATGATGTCTCTAGTACTCTTGATAATCATCGGAACTTCACCAAAAAAAATTGTCGAGCTCTTATAATCAGGTAAACTTTATCCTAATGAAAGCCTTTTCTAAATCTTAAGAATCTATTTTTCACTAAAAGCATGTTGGGGCATAATGTGACATTAAACAGTGGAGATCACGACATGGCTTTTTCACACTTGGGAACCAAACAGTGGATACGTGATCTACATTTAAATGTCGATAGCACCTGGGCACCATGGTTTGTCAAACAACAAGTAGCAGGGTATGTAATGTTTTCCTGTGATTACATATGGGTATAAAAGCGGATTCTTCATTTTCACTTTCTCGATCTTAAGTAAGCTTTATATTTCTTAATCTTTAACAGATACACCGAGTCATTTTCACACGATGATTTCACATTAACATTTGCGACTGTAAAGGTATGGAATTATGTACATAACTAAATTTTTGTGAGACTTGTCCAGATCATGCGTCAAAAAGAATCATCTCGTACCTTCTGCAGAAGTTCTTACAATTACGAACTTCTTCCTTTCACTATATAAAGCCCGGAGAAGGGAAAAAATTATAAATTCATGCTTCTGTCTTCGACTTTTACAGGATGGAGGTCATGCAGCTCAAGAGTTCAAGCCTGAAGAGTGTCTAGCTATGGTCAGCAGGTGGTTTGATCACAATCGTCTCTAGATATTTGGTTTCTAATACAAAAGCAGCTTCTTGGGCAACATTGAGCATGGCATATGGTGTATTTGTAATTACTTCCCTGCAACCTACAATGATGATTTATTATCAATTAAATTTTGGTACATGATTTGACTCTGCACCATGTATGTGTGTATCTAAAAGCAAAACATCTAGAAAAATGAGGCTAAAAGAATATTATCGATTATCTTTTTTAATTTTGTTTGCCTACAGTAAGGGGAAATTCATCACTCGAACGATGTTGTTGTATCACATTCGTCTAACTGATATTTGTACCACGTAGTTATTTATAAAAAAAATTAATGGTTTTTTAATGATGATTGCAAAAAATTATACATTTAATATAATAATGGTAGGCATGCCAATCAAAATAGTCTAATTGGACAACTTTATTGTAATGAGAAAACTTTATTGTAATCTATAGTTATAATTGGACAAAAAACATCGGAGTACGTACCATGTTTTACTCATGAGCAATCTGTTACTCTCTCTTTCCCAAAATAAGGGTACTTTTGACACGTTTTTTAAGAAATTAAAAAAAGATATTTGCATATATTTTTTTTCAAATTTTTTTTTCCTAAATTAAAATTTTATATTTATATTTTTATTTAGAAAAGAAAATTTATAAAAAAATATATACAAGTACCTTTTTTTTACACCTCAAAATACGTATAAAAAACGACACTTATTTTTGAACGGAGGGAATATTTAATTAGTAAGATTTAACTTTTCAATCAGCATACATCCATATTTACTAATTTTCCTCATATTTAATCCAACGTTTTTTTATGTGATATGATTATGGGAAAACACTTAAAAAATAGACATCATAATTTTAATTGGTTCTTTCATAATAAATATAATGAACTTCTTCTACGTACACAAAATTTATCCCAATAAAAACTAAATAACTTATCAAATAATTATTATTAAATTATGCTCACAGTCACGGAATAGACAAACCCTAATTAAATATTGATGTACAGGTATGGAAATGTTTTTCTGGGTCTCACTTCTTGCATCGATTTAATTAAAACCGTCGCGTATACATTTTATCAGCGTCGGATGTAGTTTGACCGACGCATATTAATACGAGTCCCGACGCACCTATTTTGATTGAATCTGTATTCTGCACTAGTGACCCCAATCATTTTATTATGTTTAATTTGTCATGTCATTCAACGCAAACAAATATAATATCAAACCTCGAGGCTGGCATCTGGTACAGAATAGTCGGAATAAAATACATAATCTCACTAAATATTATGAACTATGATTATCACCACCAAACATTGTAGGTGGAGGCAGTTTAGTCTCCGGAAATACAAATAAATAAGTTAAAAAGTTTCCATCCATGTTACATATTTTGTCCATGTTTCCTTTTTCTCAAAAATTATTATTTTAATATGATAGTAATTATTTTATTTATTAAAAAGGTTAGAAATTCATTTAATTCAATAAAAGATAAATTTTATGATTATGGACAAAATTAATGGGATGGAAAGTGCAATTTAAGCTCTCTATCATTTATATCTTTATATAAATAGGTTTAAATAATTCATTTTTACATACAATTCTATTTTTGGTTGTAACCTTAATCAATTTTAAAACTGACTTTAGAAAAATTAAAATTAAATTTAATTTGAAATTTTAGAAATAACATATTTTATTTTTCAAATGTATATTTAAATTAAAAATTTTCTATACAAAACCATTTTCTTTGACACCAGGTTAGGACTTATACCAAACATGCCCAGCCTGCTTTTTGCCACAGGTGCTGAATATGCGCAGGAAGTCAGTCGCATGTCTCGCTGTTCGCCCGAATGTTTTAAATATGACGTCGCCGTAGAGATGGCAATGAGCAGGATTTGACCGGATTTTTTAAAATCCGCGTTCAATCCTTAATTTTTCGGTTCGAATTGATTTCGGGTCTGGATATTGAAAATAAAAATTCAAAACTAGGGTTGACCAAAGAGAACCGAAATTGAAAAATCGAACCGTGCTAGTTGAGTTTGGTTCGGTCCTGATTTTTCAGAAATTCGATCTATTCGGAACGGATCGAATTGACCAAAATAAAATTTGGTTCGGTCCGGTTCTTTTAAAAATATATTTCGGTCCGGACCGGATATACCAAATCATACATACTACTCCTCCCGTCCCATTTGGATGTATACGTTTGGTTTGAGCACGGAGGTTAAGAAAAAATGAAATGTCGTAAGAAAAAAAAAAGAAAAGTGGATAAAGTGATGGTACCAATTAATATTTAATATATAAAATTACTATAGTGGTAGAAAATAGTGGATGTAAGTGGGTGTAGTTAATTTTATATTATAAAATTTTTACTATTTTTGGTAAGTCTTGAAATATATATAATTGAATGGGGTATCCCGAAAAGAAAAGTGTATAACGGAACGGAGGGAGTATAATTTTATATAATTTATATTTTAATTACATCTTAAAAATTGTAATCATAATTTTTAATTTGTAATTGTATTTATGCACTATTAGACCTCTACCTATCACTTTACTTTAATTATATTTTAGATTTTATATTATTTGATTTAAAATTTTAAAACAATTATATTTTAAAAACAAATCGATCCGTTCGGTCCAAAACTGGACCGAACCGAATTACTTTAGTTTGCTTTGGTTCGGTCCATAATACAATTTCGGTCTGGTTCGGTCCAGGAAAAAAATGATATTTTGTTTTTTTCGGTCTATTCAGTTCGGTCAGGACCGAACCGACCGAATACTCAGCCATACTCAAAACTGAACCTTCAAGTTTTTTGAGGTTTCGGGTTTAACTCGGTACTTAAAAAGTAATTAATTAAAAATAAATAAATTAATATTATTACGTAACACATATTCTTGGAATGGTAAGAATACAAAAGTACAAAAAATGAATACAAAAGTACTACTTTATATATAAATATTGTCAATAAAGGGTTGATGTATTATTTGATGTTTTACCTGTTAAGTAACTGGTTGTTCTAGAACCTTAAGGTGGTAGAGAAAGTTTTGAATATGATCTTATACTCTCTAACACTTCCATCAATCGTACGATACGTTTCGTTACGATTGACAACGACAAATACAACCAACACTAATACCAACAACAAATATTTATATTAAATAAATGGTGGTGGGAGTACTCGAAACAGAGTTCCTCCCTAAATTTAACTCTGATATCATTTTAAGTAACCAGAGCAGTAATATGCATAAAGCCCGGTGATTAGAAGACTTCGGAAACTAGAGATGTTGTACATAGTTCAAGAAGCTCACAAGCAAACATAGGTTGAAAATAATTTCAGAATCAAACACAATCTATTTTAATGCACTCATTCAGTGTGTATCTATATATTCTTAATGACTACTCCTTAATTTACCCATTTTTCAAATGGGTACCCATAACCCATATTAAGTATAAAATCACTAGATCCATGGATATATCCACAAAATTTACTCAATGGGTAAATAAATTTACCCATGACCCATATTAAGTATAAAATCTATATATCCATGGATATATCCATATAAGTTTACCCATTTTCTTACCCATCAAAACACTAAACATGGAAAAATTTGAATTTTAAAATTTAAACATCTTATCTAAGTAAAGATTTGCATGATTTTCTCACATATGTTACAACACTAATTCAATGATAATTATTGGTTTCCTTATCTCTCATTCTTTATTTACACATTCAATTGTTTTTTTTTTGAAATTCAAATTTCCTTAATTATCTCATATCAAATCAAATTACCCAATTAATATTATATGTGTGCTACTCAAGATCCACAATTTTAGCCACGAATACGATAAAGCTATCTATTCAAATATATCTACCTTCAAAAACCACTATTTCAAATTATATCAGACATTTATCTCTCTCATTCTTCTATTTTCAATTTTTTTTTCTTTTTATTCGACTTTTTGCTCTCTTTTTTTTTATAATTTTAGTATAATTTTTTGTATTGATTTGATATGTCGTTTCTTTTACTCTTTTTTTTTGTAATTTTAGTATTATTTTTTTGTATTGATTTGGTATGTTTGTATAAATATTCTTAATCTACATTTATAATTTGAAATTCAAAAAGCAAGTTATCTATGGAAAAAGAATTTAGACTAATCAATCATGCATGATTTACTCCTTTATTTGTTATATTTTTAAATTTTGAATTTCATACTTATCTATAGAAACTATCACTCCTTGATTTGTAAATTGAGTTAAATTATTGATATATATACGTCTGTTATTCTTTTTCTCTCAAATTTCATATCTCAGAATCTCATTTTCTCTCTTTCTTTTTGCAGGTTACATGTAGATTTTAATTGAGTTTCATCTGCTAATGAACAAGCAGGTTAGTACATCATAGTTCTTCTTTTTTCTGTTTTTCTTTTAATTCGTCCCTGCACTCCTTTCTTTATGTAATTTTAGTGTTGTTTTTTGTATTGATAATATGTTTGTACTATTTCCAAGCATTGTTGGGTTAAGAATCCTTGGAGGTCTGTTAGTTATGTCATGAGGGATTTTGTTGTTATTTTGGTATTGCTGACGATGGCATTGCACTATGAGCATTACGTAATTTTGTAAAATATTACAAAGGTGAGTTCCTGCAGGAGAATCAGCCACAGAACTCACCATCAGAACCATGGAAATATTGAGAAGGATGAATTTTGGGTTCCTGTAAAGTTTCTTTACTCTCATACTCATAACTCAAGAATTGTTTTTCACAGTTCCTTATAATAAAATGTGCATCAATGTTTTTTATTTTGGTTTCAGCTACTAGAAAAGATATACAAAAGTCTGTCAGTCCACATTAAACTTCTGAAATTCAAGATTCCTTTTCCCATATTTGCATATCTTCATATCTGGTGAGAAATCATCTATGTTTTGATAGAAGCTAACATATGTTTCTAAGTTCTTAGAACATAAAAGCTCATAATTTCTATGTATAATCTGCATAAATAACATATCAACAAGAGTCCAGGGAAGAAAGGTTCACAGTTCAACCCATATAGTGATATATTTCACCTGAGTGAGAAGAATTTGGTGGTAACGTCTCTGCAATGCTAGCTTTCCTTGGCTACATGGCTAATACATTTGGCTAGGACTACTGCAGTTAATACTATTAAATTGCAGTGATATTGCACCTTATATCATCTATCATGCAAAGAAGTGCTAATGCGATTGGCAATGATGGAGGAAGCTAATGCTAGAGGAATGAATTGAAGTTTAACTATAATGCCATATTTCAGTGTTAGTGCAGGTGATTTTTGCTAATTTGTAGTCTGTTGCTTAGTGAGCTTCAATTTTCTAAATTATGACCAAGTAATGTAAGATTCTAATAGTAAAGTAAATAGTGAGTGGGTTCTTCTTTAGTATATTTGGTCAAAGAGTATGTAAGACTGCATGCTATGTTTAATAATTGTATTAGTATCTTCTTCGTGAGGTTTGAACTATCACGGCTTGCTGTGTTCTATTTTAATATATCAATTGATTTTATAAAAAAATGACGTTTTTATAGTTATAGAAATTGCAAATTGTATAAATAATAAATTTAGTACAAGTTGATTCATTTTTACATTTTATTGAAAAAATCAGATTAAAAAGTATCATAGTATATAAATAATAAATTTAGTTTATATGCATACTTTTTATTGTATTTAACTAATAAAATTATTAAGTTCATTCAAATTATGTATAAGAAAATATTATGAAGATAAAAGTGCAATATTAAACTATGAAAAGTTTAGATAAATTATGTAACCTTATGTAATATTGATTTTGAGGTCAATTATCTTTTTATATTAAAATCTCAAATATTGAATGAATTAATGAAAATCTCAAAAAAATTAAAAAAAGAGATAGTGTGATATTTATGTGATATTTTTATTCATTTCAAAATATATGCATACACAGTTTATATTTTCAAAAAAAATATATTTATCTGCATTTCAAAATCATTGTTATATTTTATGTAATTTTAAAATTTTTTTTAGTGTGATATTTATGTGATATTTTTATTCATTTCAAAATATATGCATACACAGTTTATATTTTCAAAAAAAATATATTTATCTGCATTTCAAAATCATTGTTATATTTTATGTAATTTTAAAAATTTTTTTACAGCAAATTTATGTCGAGAAAATAAATATTTTAATTTTATAATATTTTTTCTAAGAATTAATTTTATAATGCTTAAAATAGGAGGTGTCAATGTTAGGTGAATATAAGTAATATTAAATTGAATTTTTAATAAAAAAAAATTCGTTAGAAAAATAATTTTAATGCACTACTGTTTACTTTTGTAAATTGTATACATCAAATATAACATAGTGGTTGTCAATTAACATATTTTAAAATAACTTATGTAGAGTATTTATATATATATATATATTTACAAAGTTTAAAGTGTGAGGTGTTGTCATGGCTAGTAATATTGAACTAAATTGTATATCAAAATTCAGCTATTTTGATATACTTTTCATTTGTCTATAGTATATATTTACCTTTTGACAATTAATGTAATTTATATAATTTTAAATTTTTTTATATCAAACCATGTCGAGAAAATAAATATTTTGATTTTATTTTTTTTTGAATAATTAATTTTATAATGTTTAAAATTGGAGGTGTGAGTTTAAAGTGGCTATCACTAATATTAAAATAATTTTTTAACAAAAGGTTTTTGTTGCAAAATAATTTTAATGCACTAATATATATTTTTGCAAATTGTATACATCAATTATAATATAATAGTTGTCAAATAACATATTTTAAAATAACTTATGTAAAGTAAATATATTTATTTTTTCAAAGTTTAAAGTGCGGGGCCGGCTGATATTGAACTAAATTGTATCTAATTTTGAATATAACTATATAATTTTTATTTGTATATATTTACCTTTTGACAATTAATTTAATTTTTGTAATTTTAAAATATTTTAATTTTATTATCTTTTTTTTTGAAGAATTAATTTTATAATGTTTAAAATTGGAAGTGTCAGTTTAGGGTGGATATCAGTAATATTAAAATAATTTTTTAATAAAAAAATTTCGTTGTAAAATAATTTTAATGCACTAATGTTTTACTTTTGCAAATTGTATTCAAATTGTATACATCAAATATAACATAGTGATTTTCAATTAACATATTTTAAAATAATTTATTTCAAAGTTTAAAGTGATAGGGCACACCGAGTATTAGTGTTTTCTTCGTGAGGTTTGAACTATCATGCTTGGTGTGTTCTATTGTAATATATTAATTGACTTTGTAAAAAAAAGAACTTACAGAAATTGCATAGTATATAAATAATAAATTTAGTACAAATTTATACATTTTTATATTTTATTGAAAAAATCAGATTAAATATATAGTATCATAGTATATAAATAATAAATTTAGTTTATATGAATACTTCTTATTGTATTTAACTAATAAAATTATTAAGTTCATTCAAATTATGTATTAAACAATATTGGATAGATAAAAGTGCAATATTAAACTATGAAAAGTTTGGATAAATTATGTAACCTTATGTAATATTGATTTTGAGGTCAATTATCTTTTGATATTAAAATATCAAATATTGAATGAATTAATGAAAATCTCCAAAATTTTAAAAAAGAGATAGTGTGATATTTATATGATATTTTTATGCATTTCAAAATATATGCATACACAGTTTATATTTTCGAAAAATTATATTTATCTGCATTTCAAAATCATTGTTATATATTATATAATTTTAAATTTTTTATAGCAAACTATGTCGAGAAAAGAAATATTTTAATTTTAAAATATATTTTTCAATAATTAATTTTATAATGCTTAAAATAGGAGGTGTTAAGGTGGATATCAGTAATATTAAAATGAATTTTTTATAGAAAAATTCCGTTAGAAAATAATTTTAATGTACTAATGTTTGCTTTTGTAAATTGTATACATCTAAGTATAAGTTGTCAATTAACATATTTTAAAATAACTTATATAGAGTATTTATATTTTTTTCAAAGTTTAAAGTGTGAACATGATGGCGGGTAATATTGAACTAAATTTTATATCAAAATTTAGCTATTATTTTGAATATTTTAATTTTATTATCTTTTTTTGAAGAATTCATTTTATAATGTTTAAAATTGGAAGTGTCACTTTAACGTGACTATCAGTAATATTAAAATGTTGAAGAATTAAAATTTGTGTCGACGGGAATTTCAACCATCCTTATATTACTTCTATGTCATCTGTGTCGTTGTCAAACCTGATTAGCATTTGATAACGTCATATTTTTTGTTAGAGCTCTCATCTCCCTTTATAATCTAACTAAAGTAGGTTTTAAAGTTTATATCTAAAACAAGTGCATTACTGCATGTGTTTATGTAGATATTTGGTTATTGTTGCAATTTTATCAATATTATTTTGTGTATGATGTTCCATGCACGGGTAATCCTAGATTTATGTGAAAAGTTTAAACATGATATCGGTTTTAAGGATGTTGAAGGGGATTTTGACTCACAACAAGAAAATTGTTATCAAAACAACTTGATAATCATCACACGCTGCTCAAACATAGGGGTGTAAAAAAATGTGGTATCACTGAAACACATACTACATTATTTTTTTATTACTTATTCTTCTATTTCTTTTTATTTTGACATTATTAGTGGCAAGTTTAAATACAACATATCTTATAAATATTCCAGAATTTAATTTTTTTAAGGGGAACTAATGAATATGCTTTCTATCCGGGTGATGATGCTATCGATGTGCGCATTTTTATACCTATATCACTTTCATCACCCTCAAATGCAAGTTACGCGTAACCGGTTATATTGTTACATTTCTTACCGTGTTAGACACAATATTCATGAAACAATTTTTCTAAACTCTCAATCATATTCTTTGGATTATAATTGACAGAGAATATTGTGGATACACAAACTCTCAGTCAATTAATCAATGAAAATAGTGCATATATGTTTAAAAGTTGAAAATATTATGCAACTCTACCATAATCAACTTCATTTAACTGTACTATATATTCACATGTTTGGGCTCTCAACCTATACTCAAACATCAAAAGAACATAATAGAGATACACATTCTTGATTTTCTCAAATATAAATTGAAGTTTTATATTAATTTATTAAGTTTCTCCTATCTTGCATTCAGCTATAAACGACCATCAGCATTTTTTCCGCTTTGGATGCTACTCAAGTAGCTTGGAAATTGAAGGTTCGAGTAACAAGAATGTGGATATCAAGGAATAACCATGGGGAGGCAATCAGGCATAATCTTATTCTGTTGGACTGTGAGGTGTGATTTAATTATATTAGTTCTATTCGAACCATTGTTCATATCTCTTGGTGCATATTATGCATATTAACATCCTAATTTTAATCCCGATGATGAGAAATCCTGATTTCTTCTGCAACAAGATATGATCAAGATCATGATATGTTCCTGGATTTCTCCTTCATCAGGATATGAATCAATATCAGGATATGAATCAGGGTTTGTTAGCATCAGGATTAGAATCATCATGTGATTACAATCTTAACTTTCAATTAGATTCTCCATGATTACAATTCACAGAGAATATTATGGCTACACAAATTCTCAGTCAATTAATCAATGAAAATAGTGCATATCTATTTAAAAGTTAAAAAGATTATGCAACTCTACCATATTCAATTTCTTTTAACCGTACTATATATTCACATGTTTGGGCTCTCAACCTATACTCAAACATCAAAAGAAGGTAATAGAGGTACACATTTTTTATTTTGTCAAATATACATTGAAGTTCCATAGTAATTTATTAAGCTTCTCCTCTTCTTGCATTCAGATATGGACGACCATCAGCATTTGTCCGCTCTGGATGTTACTCAAGTACCTTGGACATTGAAGGTTCGAGCGAACAATCCCATTTCTCACATCTATTGGAGCATACTCTACATATTAACATCCTGATTCTAATCTTGATGCTGAGAAATTCTGATTTCTTATGCAACAAGATATAAATCAGGGTTTGTCAGTATCAGGATTAGAATGAGGATGTGATTACAATCTTAACTCTCAATTATATTCTCCATGATTACAATTCACATAGAATATTACGGCAAATTCAGCATTAGGATTAGAATCAGGATGTAAATACGAATAGTATATTATTTCATATCTATGTTTTTAGTTAACTTTTTTAATAACATTTGCAGAACACACATATGCTTGCAATCTTGCCATTAGCTATTTGGAATCAATTTGTGATTTCCATGACATCTACTGTTCAAGAGACTTCCAACAAATCTTTTAGAAAACTGGAGAATCATTTTGCAAATTATAGAGCATTGATATGGATCTGTGCTGATAAAAAAATATATTTTAATTGTATAATGTTTAAACGACGAGGCGTCGCAATAATATTAAAATACTTTTGATTAAAAAAATTCCTTTAGCAGAATAATGACTTTTGTTTTAATGCACTAATTTATATGTTTTGTATATGTATTCACGTAAAACATTATGGTTTTCAATTCAACAATTTTAAAATAACTTATATTAGTATTTATATCTTTTAATTTTCAAAATTTTAAACTGCGAGGTGTCGCCGTAAGGCGACACCGAGTAATATTGCACTATTTTTTATATTTAAGTTATATATATAGTAATACAGTTAGAGAGTAATTGTCAAAAATTGATTTCAAATTCACATGTGTAAGCAATATATGTAGAAATGTAACTTTGTAGTTTTCAATTTAACTGTTTTAAAATAACTTATATTGAGTACTTTCATTTTTTAATTTTCCAAATTTTAAACTACGAGGTGTCGTCGTAAGGTGATGCTGAGTAATATAGAACTAATTTTTTTATATTTAAGTTATATATATAGAAATACAGTTAGAGAGTAATTGACACAAATTAATTTCAAATTCATATGTTTAAGTAATATATATAGAAATGTAACATTGCAGTTTTCAATTCAACGGTTTTAAAATAACTCATATTAAGTATTTACATTTTTTTAATTTTCCAAATTTTAAACTGCGAGGGGTCGCCGTAAGGCGACGCCGAGTAATATTGAACTAATATTTTATATTTGAAATTTATATACAGAAATACAGTTAGAGGAGTAATTGACAAAAATTGATTTTGAGTTCACATGTTTAAGCAATATATGTAGAAAAACATATATGTGAAAATTAACTTTAATAGATTTTTGTAATCTCAATATACAAATATAATCCACTCTCAACTTTCATTATTGAAGTAGACACCATTGTATAATGCTATACAAAATTGAAATATCTGATTAGTAATGTTTAGACAGTAATAAAAATCAACCAAGTTTTTCTATATGTCAAATCTATTCACATATTGTGTACCAATCTAATGCAAATTTTAAGCAGGAAGAAGATTGATAAAAATATTCTCATACTTTAAAGAATCCTCATGGTGTACTATTTATGTTATGTAATATTTACTGGATTTTTTTAAAAAGTATTTAATTAAAAAAATTATTTACTCAGTTTTGTTGTACTAATTATTAAAATATTGACTACTAAAAATGTAAAAGATAAATGTTAAAATATGAGTTAAAAGACTTTTAATTGGTTAAAATGTGAGAGAAAGAAAACTAAATTAAAATACTGAGATTTAACGTTAAACTATAATATCAATTTTATATTTCAAAATAAACGGAACCTAAATAACTGTAATAAATAAATTAAATAAAACTAGAAGATAACCGTTTATGTTATAAAAATTACAAACTTCGTGAAAAAAAAAATCAAAATTGAAGAAATTTGGAGCGCGCGTAGCGCGGGCAAAAACTCCCTAGTGTATACTAAGATGTGCAACTAAGATGTGCAAAAGCCACATAAAGTCAATAAGCATTCAGACATTATTATGCAATTAACTGGAAGCCAAACACTAAGACAATTCAATACAATGTTATAGACCTGGAAAATGGATCTGTATCCGAATAACTGAACTGGAATTTATCAAACCGAGATCCGAATCATACAAACCAATAATTATCTTAAAATCAATTTCAACATAATCAAAAATGATCTGAACCGAAAATTTAACAAAAAATTATTCGAAATATAAGATTCGAAAATAACTTGGAACCGATCAGAATTAAATAACATATTATCTGTACCAAATATGACCTGAAATAAGAACGGAGGGAGTATAATTTTATATAATTTATATTTTAATTACATCTTAAAAATTGTAATCATAATTTTTAATTTGTAATTGTATTTATGCACTATTAGACCTCTACCTATCACTTTACTTTAATTATATTTTAGATTTTATATTATTTGATTTAAAATTTTAAAACAATTATATTTTAAAAACAAATCGATCCGTTCGGTCCAAAACTGGACCGAACCGAATTACTTTAGTTTGCTTTGGTTCGGTCCATAATACAATTTCGGTCTGGTTCGGTCCAGGAAAAAAATGATATTTTGTTTTTTCGGTCTATTCAGTTCGGTCAGGACCGAACCGACCGAATACTCAGCCATACTCAAAACTGAACCTTCAAGTTTTTTGAGGTTTCGGGTTTAACTCGGTACTTAAAAAGTAATTAATTAAAAATAAATAAATTAATATTATTACGTAACACATATTCTTGGAATGGTAAGAATACAAAAGTACAAAAAATGAATACAAAAGTACTACTTTATATATAAATATTGTCAATAAAGGGTTGATGTATTATTTGATGTTTTACCTGTTAAGTAACTGGTTGTTCAAGAACCTTAAGGTGGTAGAGAAAGTTTTGAATATGATCTTATACTCTCTAACACTTCCATCAATCGTACGATACGTTTCGTTACGATTGACAACGACAAATACAACCAACACTAATACCAACAACAAATATTTATATTAAATAAATGGTGGTGGGAGTACTCGAAACAGAGTTCCTCCCTAAATTTAGCTCTGATATCATTTTAAGTAACCAGAGCAGTAATATGCATAAAGCCCGGTGATTAGAAGACTTCGGAAACTAGAGATGTTGTACATAGTTCAAGAAGCTCACAAGCAAACATAGGTTGAAAATAATTTCAGAATCAAACACAATCTATTTTAATGCACTCATTCAGTGTGTATCTATATATTCTTAATGACTACTCCTTAATTTACCCATTTTTCAAATGGGTACCCATAACCCATATTAAGTATAAAATCACTAGATCCATGGATATATCCACAAAATTTACTCAATGGGTAAATAAATTTACCCATGACCCATATTAAGTATAAAATCTATATATCCATGGATATATCCATATAAGTTTACCCATTTTCTTACCCATCAAAACACTAAACATGGAAAAAATTTGAATTTTAAAATTTAAACATCTTATCTAAGTAAAGATTTGCATGATTTTCTCACATATGTTACAACACTAATTCAATGATAATTATTGGTTTCCTTATCTCTCATTCTTTATTTACACATTCAATTGTTTTTTTTTTGAAATTCAAATTTCCTTAATTATCTCATATCAAATCAAATTACCCAATTAATATTATATGTGTGCTACTCAAGATCCACAATTTTAGCCACGAATACGATAAAGCTATCTATTCAAATATATCTACCTTCAAAAACCACTATTTCAAATTATATCAGACATTTATCTCTCTCATTCTTCTATTTTCAATTTTTTTTTCTTTTTATTCGACTTTTTGCTCTCTTTTTTTTGTAATTTTAGTATAATTTTTTGTATTGATTTGATATGTCGTTTCTTTTACTCTTTTTTTTTGTAATTTTAGTATTATTTTTTTGTATTGATTTGGTATGTTTGTATAAATATTCTTAATCTACATTTATAATTTGAAATTCAAAAAGCAAGTTATCTATGGAAAAAGATTTTAGACTAATCAATCATGCATGATTTACTCCTTTATTTGTTATATTTTTAAATTTTGAATTTCATACTTATCTATAGAAACTATCACTCCTTGATTTGTAAATTGAGTTAAATTATTGATATATATACGTCTGTTATTCTTTTTCTCTCAAATTTCATATCTCAGAATCTCATTTTCTCTCTTTCTTTTTGCAGGTTACATGTAGATTTTAATTGAGTTTCATCTGCTAATGAACAAGCAGGTTAGTACATCATAGTTCTTCTTTTTTCTGTTTTTCTTTTAATTCGTCCCTGCACTCCTTTCTTTATGTAATTTTAGTGTTGTTTTTTGTATTGATAATATGTTTGTACTATTTCCAAGCATTGTTGGGTTAAGAATCCTTGGAGGTCTGTTAGTTATGTCATGAGGGATTTTGTTGTTATTTTGGTATTGCTGACGATGGCATTGCACTATGAGCATTACGTAATTTTGTAAAATATTACAAAGGTGAGTTCCTGCAGGAGAATCAGCCACAGAACTCACCATCAGAACCATGGAAATATTGAGAAGGATGAATTTTGGGTTCCTGTAAAGTTTCTTTACTCTCATACTCATAACTCAAGAATTGTTTTTCACAGTTCCTTATAATAAAATGTGCATCAATGTTTTTTATTTTGGTTTCAGCTACTAGAAAAGATATACAAAAGTCTGTCAGTCCACATTAAACTTCTGAAATTCAAGATTCCTTTTCCCATATTTGCATATCTTCATATCTGGTGAGAAATCATCTATGTTTTGATAGAAGCTAACATATGTTTCTAAGTTCTTAGAACATAAAAGCTCATAATTTCTATGTATAATCTGCATAAATAACATATCAACAAGAGTCCAGGGAAGAAAGGTTCACAGTTCAACCCATATAGTGATATATTTCACCTGAGTGAGAAGAATTTGGTGGTAACGTCTCTGCAATGCTAGCTTTCCTTGGCTACATGGCTAATACATTTGGCTAGGACTACTGCAGTTAATACTATTAAATTGCAGTGATATTGCACCTTATATCATCTATCATGCAAAGAAGTGCTAATGCGATTGGCAATGATGGAGGAAGCTAATGCTAGAGGAATGAATTGAAGTTTAACTATAATGCCATATTTCAGTGTTAGTGTAGGTGATTTTTGCTAATTTGTAGTCTGTTGCTTAGTGAGCTTCAATTTTCTAAATTATGACCAAGTAATGTAAGATTCTAATAGTAAAGTAAATAGTGAGTGGGTTCTTCTTTAGTATATTTGGTCAAAGAGTATGTAAGACTGCATGCTATGTTTAATAATTGTATTAGTATCTTCTTCGTGAGGTTTGAACTATCACGGCGTGCTGTGTTCTATTTTAATATATCAATTGATTTTATAAAAAAAGGACGTTTTTATAGTTATAGAAATTGTAAATTGTATAAATAATAAATTTAATACAAGTTGATTCATTTTTACATTTTATTGAAAAAATCAGATTAAAAAGTATCATAGTATATAAATAATAAATTTAGTTTATATGCATACTTTTTATTGTATTTAACTAATAAAATTATTAAGTTCATTCAAATTATGTATAAGAAAATATTATGAAGATAAAAGTGCAATATTAAACTATGAAAAGTTTAGATAAATTATGTAACCTTATGTAATATTGATTTTGAGGTCAATTATCTTTTCATATTAAAATCTCAAATATTGAATGAATTAATGAAAATCTCAAAAAAATTAAAAAAAGAGATAGTGTGATATTTATGTGATATTTTTATTCATTTCAAAATATATGCATACACAGTTTATATTTTCAAAAAAAATATATTTATCTGCATTTCAAAATCATTGTTATATTTTATGTAATTTTAATTTTTTTACAGCAAATTTATGTCGAGAAAATAAATATTTTAATTTTATAATATTTTTTCTAAGAATTAATTTTATAATGCTTAAAATAGGAGGTGTCAATGTTAGGTGAATATAAGTAATATTAAATTGAATTTTTAATAAAAAAAAATTCGTTAGAAAAATAATTTTAATGCACTACTGTTTACTTTTGTAAATTGTATACATCAAATATAACATAGTGGTTGTCAATTAACATATTTTAAAATAACTTATGTAGAGTATTTATATATATATATATATTTACAAAGTTTAAAGTGTGAGGTGTTGTCATGGCTAGTAATATTGAACTAAATTGTATATCAAAATTCAGCTATTTTGATATACTTTTCATTTGTCTATAGTATATATTTACCTTTTGACAATTAATGTAATTTATATAATTTTAAATTTTTTTATATCAAACCATGTCGAGAAAATAAATATTTTGATTTTATTTTTTTTGAATAATTAATTTTATAATGTTTAAAATTGGAGGTGTGAGTTTAAAGTGGCTATCACTAATATTAAAATAATTTTTTAACAAAAAGTTTTTGTTGCAAAATAATTTTAATGCACTAATATATATTTTTGCAAATTGTATACATCAATTATAATATAATAGTTGTCAAATAACATATTTTAAAATAACTTATGTAAAGTAAATATATTTATTTTTTCAAAGTTTAAAGTGCGGGGCCGGCTGATATTGAACTAAATTGTATCTAATTTTGAATATAACTATATAATTTTTATTTGTATATATTTACCTTTTGACAATTAATTTAATTTTTGTAATTTTAAAATATTTTAATTTTATTATCTTTTTTTTTGAAGAATTAATTTTATAATGTTTAAAATTGGAAGTGTCAGTTTAGGGTGGATATCAGTAATATTAAAATAATTTTTTAATAAAAAAATTTCGTTGTAAAATAATTTTAATGCACTAATGTTTTACTTTTGCAAATTGTATTCAAATTGTATACATCAAATATAACATAGTGATTTTCAATTAACATATTTTAAAATAATTTATTTCAAAGTTTAAAGTGATAGGGCACACCGAGTATTAGTGTTTTCTTCGTGAGGTTTGAACTATCATGCTTGGTGTGTTCTATTGTAATATATTAATTGACTTTGTAAAAAAAAGAACTTACAGAAATTGCATAGTATATAAATAATAAATTTAGTACAAATTTATACATGAAACAATTTTTCTAAACTCTCAATCATATTCTTTGGATTATAATTGACAGAGAATATTGTGGATACACAAACTCTCAGTCAATTAATCAATGAAAATAGTGCATATATGTTTAAAAGTTGAAAATATTATGCAACTCTACCATAATCAACTTCATTTAACTGTACTATATATTCACATGTTTGGGCTCTCAACCTATACTCAAACATCAAAAGAACATAATAGAGATACACATTCTTGATTTTCTCAAATATAAATTGAAGTTTTATATTAATTTATTAAGTTTCTCCTATCTTGCATTCAGCTATAAACGACCATCAGCATTTTTCCGCTTTGGATGCTACTCAAGTAGCTTGGAAATTGAAGGTTCGAGTAACAAGAATGTGGATATCAAGGAATAACCATGGGGAGGCAATCAGGCATAATCTTATTCTGTTGGACTGTGAGGTGTGATTTAATTATATTAGTTCTATTCGAACCATTGTTCATATCTCTTGGTGCATATTATGCATATTAACATCCTAATTTTAATCCCGATGATGAGAAATCCTGATTTCTTCTGCAACAAGATATGATCAAGATCATGATATGTTCCTGGATTTCTCCTTCATCAGGATATGAATCAATATCAGGATATGAATCAGGGTTTGTTAGCATCAGGATTAGAATCATCATGTGATTACAATCTTAACTTTCAATTAGATTCTCCATGATTACAATTCACAGAGAATATTATGGCTACACAAATTCTCAGTCAATTAATCAATGAAAATAGTGCATATCTATTTAAAAGTTAAAAAGATTATGCAACTCTACCATATTCAATTTCTTTTAACCGTACTATATATTCACATGTTTGGGCTCTCAACCTATACTCAAACATCAAAAGAAGGTAATAGAGGTACACATTTTTTATTTTGTCAAATATACATTGAAGTTCCATAGTAATTTATTAAGCTTCTCCTCTTCTTGCATTCAGATATGGACGACCATCAGCATTTGTCCGCTCTGGATGTTACTCAAATACCTTGGACATTGAAGGTTCGAGCGAACAATCCCATTTCTCACATCTATTGGAGCATACTCTACATATTAACATCCTGATTCTAATCTTGATGCTGAGAAATTCTGATTTCTTATGCAACAAGATATAAATCAGGGTTTGTCAGTATCAGGATTAGAATGAGGATGTGATTACAATCTTAACTCTCAATTATATTCTCCATGATTACAATTCACATAGAATATTACGGCAAATTCAGCATTAGGATTAGAATCAGGATGTAAATACGAATAGTATATTATTTCATATCTATGTTTTTAGTTAACTTTTTTAATAACATTTGCAGAACACACATATGCTTGCAATCTTGCCATTAGCTATTTGGAATCAATTTGTGATTTCCATGACATCTACTGTTCAAGAGACTTCCAACAAATCTTTTAGAAAACTGGAGAATCATTTTGCAAATTATAGAGCATTGATATGGATCTGTGCTGATAAAAAAATATATTTTAATTGTATAATGTTTAAACGACGAGGCGTCGCAATAATATTAAAATACTTTTGATTAAAAAAATTCCTTTAGCAGAATAATGACTTTTGTTTTAATGCACTAATTTATATGTTTTGTATATGTATTCACGTAAAACATTATGGTTTTCAATTCAATAATTTTAAAATAACTTATATTAGTATTTATATCTTTTAATTTTCAAAATTTTAAACTGCGAGGTGTCGCCGTAAGGCGACACCGAGTAATATTGCACTATTTTTTATATTTAAGTTATATATATAGTAATACAGTTAGAGAGTAATTGTCAAAAATTGATTTCAAATTCACATGTGTAAGCAATATATGTAGAAATGTAACTTTGTAGTTTTCAATTTAACTGTTTTAAAATAACTTATATTGAGTACTTTCATTTTTTAATTTTCCAAATTTTAAACTACGAGGTGTCGTCGTAAGGTGATGCCGAGTAATATAGAACTAATTTTTTTATATTTAAGTTATATATATAGAAATACAGTTAGAGAGTAATTGACACAAATTAATTTCAAATTCATATGTTTAAGTAATATATATAGAAATGTAACATTGCAGTTTTCAATTCAACGGTTTTAAAATAACTCATATTAAGTATTTACATTTTTTTAATTTTCCAAATTTTAAACTGCGAGGGGTCGCCGTAAGGCGACGCCGAGTAATATTGAACTAATATTTTATATTTGAAATTTATATACAGAAATACAGTTAGAGGAGTAATTGACAAAAATTGATTTCGAGTTCACATGTTTAAGCAATATATGTAGAAAAACATATATGTGAAAATTAACTTTAATAGATTTTTGTAATCTCAATATACAAATATAATCCACTCTCAACTTTCATTATTGAAGTAGACACCATTGTATAATGCTATACAAAATTGAAATATCTGATTAGTAATGTTTAGACAGTAATAAAAATCAACCAAGTTTTTCTATATGTCAAATCTATTCACATACTGTGTACCAATCTAATGCAAAGTTTAAGCAGGAAGAAGATTGATAAAAATATTCTCATACTTTAAAGAATCCTCATGGTGTACTATTTATGTTATGTAATATTTACTGGATTTTTTTAAAAAGTATTTAATTAAAAAAATTATTTACTCAGTTTTGTTGTACTAATTATTAAAATATTGACTACTAAAAATGTAAAAGATAAATGTTAAAATATGAGTTAAAAGACTTTTAATTGGTTAAAATGTGAGAGAAAGAAAACTAAATTAAAATACTGAAATTTAACGTTAAACTATAATATCAATTTTATATTTCAAAATAAACGGAACCTAAATAACTGTAATAAATAAATTAAATAAAACTAGAAGATAACCGTTTATGTTATAAAAATTACAAATTTCGTGAAAAAAAAATCAAAATTGAAGAAATTTGGAGCGCGCGTAGCGCGGGCAAAAACTCCCTAGTGTATACTAAGATGTGCAACTAAGATGTGCAAAAGCCACATAAAGTCAATAAGCATTCAGACATTATTATGCAATTAACTGGAAGCCAAACACTGAGACAATTCAATACAATGTTATAGACCTGGAAAATGGATCTGTATCCGAATAACTGAACTGGAATTTATCAAACCGAGATCCGAATCATACAAACCAATAATTATCTTAAAATCAATTTCAACATAATCAAAAATGATCTGAACCGAAAATTTAACAAAAAATTATTCGAAATATAAGATTCGAAAATAACTTGGAACCGATCAGAATTAAATAACATATTATCTGTACCAAATATGACCTGAAATAAGAAAAATTCATATTTTAAACAATTTTATGTTTATGGTAACATCATTATTTAGTCATAATTTTTTGTAAAACAACATTATATTATATTAAAAATACTAAATTTAATAAAAAAATATTTTTTAAGTCTCACAAATTGGAAAAAAATAATAAGTTATGATCCGAAAATATCTGAACCTAATTTAATCTGAATCGGATTTCATCCGATCTTAATTCGAATTTCATCCAATTTTAAACTGAATTAGACCCGAACTGAATCATATCTAATCTAATCCGAAAATTCTCCAAATATGTCATAATTTAAAATTGGATTCGATCTGAAATTGATCATCTCCAATAAAACTAGCAGCAAGGTTGGAACCCATAGTTCCAATTTTCTTTTAATCTATGTGATCTTCTCCATGTATGTTAGGTCTCAATATGTTTGTAGAAGGAGGTTGAATACAAACTATACCGTTTAATCGAATAAAATGCGGAATAAAAAAGTGAAACAAAATTCAAGTTAAATAAAACTATTATTAAACTTGAAAGGTGTTACAACAACGGTATCGTTTACAAGAGATTAATCTCAAATAAATTATTCCAAATCTAGAATAAATTCGACATGAACTTTTTCTATTTTTGAAATAAAAAGGATCAAATACTAAAAGCAATTTGAGATTAAGTTCTAGGGATTTTGATCCGCTAGATAGTTACACAAGAACAAAAAAAGGATTTCTAGTGGTTTAGATTTAACAATGAATACTAGAAATTAATGATCTGAGAAATTGCAATAAGTTCTCTGCTGTTTTCTTGGTTCTATGTTCTTCTGTATTTTTGATATTCAATGCTCTGTCTGTTGAAAATCAGCCGCTGCTATTTTATATTAAATCAATCCTTGATTTAACCGGCAAGACAATCATGTTAGCTCAGCAAGACAATCCTTTTAACTGGTAGAACTTTCGGTAGGATGATCTATTGAACTGGCATGACTTTCGGCAAGACAATCTAAATGAACTGGCATGACTTTCGGCAAGACAATCTAAATGAACTGGCATGACTTTCGGCAAGACTATTGATTGTCATACCGATTGTCATACTAATACAAAAGATTGACTTGCTGAATTAATTTTGAATTTAAATTCAAAATCAATTCTGAAAAACCATAATATTAATTCAGAATTAATTAATCAATTAATCCAATTAATCAATAAATTAATCTTTGCAGATATAATTTATTTTTTTAATTAAATTATACGACTTAATTAATAAATAGAGAATTAATACTATTCTTGAACAACAACCATTCTTCTGACAATCTTCTGAAAATCATGAATCCATTTCACCACTTCAATGTTGACACTCGATGTACTGTCTGGTTCATGAATGACTAACTTCTGTGATGTTTCTTCATGTCTTGATTTTCTTCAGATTAAATCCCTGTAATTAATTGATATCCTGACGAGATCTCTGTCACTTGATTAAATCCACAATCTTTATTTATATCACCGAGGCTTGATCAATTTCTTGAGCTTCTTCCAGTGAATTAAGTCCTCAAGTCTGTAAATGAACAATGTTACTTAATCCTTTGACATATGTTACTTAGAGAGATCTCTCTGACGATAGAACCACTATTTACTCGTTACATCCTTATTTGAGTTGAGTTAAATCCTCGAATAAACAAATAGGCTATGACATATACCTTTCAATCTCCCCCTATTTGTTTGTTAGACAATAACAACAAATACCTAGAGGATAACTCAACTAACAAATAAGAAAAAGATATAAACAGTAATGCAAAGTAAATAGCAGAAAAGTTCTGGATTATATTTAACATTTTCCAGATTCCTAAAAAAAATTTACAAGTGAATACAAGATAGATGTTCCTCTAGACTGAACATATAACTACATTAGTCTATCTTGATTCATAACGCTCTAATCATATTACATTAAGTTTTAAGCTAATTGAATTCAGTTGTCTTCCCTTCCGAATTCACCTTCTTCCAAATCTTGAAGCAACTCCTTGTCAAAGACACGATCCTTTTCAGAAGTGAAGCTGGCTGGTCTGACTAGTTGAACTCCAACTGACTTTAGCTTATTCTTGAACTGATTGTACCTTTTAATATTCTTTTCACAATAAGCTTGAATCAGATCAGCTGCTTGAGTTTTCAACATGGATGAATATCCAGCAGTTCTTAAGTGATGTTCCATCCAGACAAGATGCTTAGCAGAGTAGTCTTTAAGAGATTGTGAATCGAGCTGGCAGATTTGAAGACAGTCAGACTTAAAGAATCTTACCTGATGAGGATTGTTGACCACTTGAGGACTAGCCCTGCTGGCAAACTCTTTGAGCCTTTCTCGAAGAACTTCATTCAATTCTGAGCTTCTTTTGACTTTGTTGAGAAGAACCCAAATCTCTGATAAAGAACGATTCTCAAACAGATGAAGTGATACCTTGAAAGATCCTTCGCTCTGACAATATACAAATATGCTCATTTCATTTAGAGATCTGTCAAAGGCAGCTGTGATCCTTGAGACTTCAGTCTTGATAGCATTCATGTACACGTCATTATTTGGATTAGAGATCTCCAGCTTATCAAGAAGATGTAGAAACTGCCTATCATTGTTTGTGCTCAGCTGAGGCATATCAAGTACTCTCCTAGCTTCATCCCATTTTTCACCAATCTTCAGTTTGACATCTCTTCTCCTTTTTTAGCTTTAATGTCATGAAGACGTTGCTTTTCAAGAGTTTCCGTTCGTTCAATGTTTTTCCTCATGTCAATGATCTAGGATACCTTTTTGAGTTCAGCTTCTTTTTTTTTCAACTTTGATTGCTGCTGCTGAAACTCTTTATCAAAAAACAGGATCCACTTGAGCTTCCTCTTCCCATTCTCCAAAATCACTTTCCTCCTCAGCTTCAAAGAAACCATCTTTATCTTCCAAGACTGGTTCAGTGGGAATGTCAAAAATATCAAAGTCATCCTGTTCTCCACTATAGTAGACATCATCAGCCTTCCCTGTGCCTCCAGCAGAAGAATCTTTTTCTTTTCCCTTTCCACTTCTCCCTTTCTTCTCCCCCTTAGTTGAGAAATCCTCTACAGACTTTCCTCTAGACCCTCCATGACCTCCATCACCTCCAGAGCCTGAGCCTCCACCAGACGTTCTTTCAAAGAAAGTCCTTTGTTCTTCATTAGGGCAGTGAGAATTTTTGATCATGAAGTACAAGTGCTTCATCCCTTCATTGAGATGTTCCATGCCCGTCTCTATCTTCAGAAATCTGGAGGAGTCCAGTGAATGATTCATTTCAACCAAGTCTTCAAGAGAAGTCATTCTTGAATGGAGAGAGCAGAAGTTTGAAATGTCTTCAGCTGATAAAGTTGGAGATGCCTGGATTGAGTTAAGCTTTGGTACAACAGAGGTCTTCAAATCTGATATCTCAGTCCTGATGAGAGCTAGCTGATTATTGACAGAGGTGAAAGAAGAAGACCGTTCAACCACTTGTGCTTTGAATGATTGAGCCTCAGCCTGATTTTTTGCAAGTTGTTCTTTCAGATCAGCAATTTGAGCTAATAGATTTTCAGTGTTTGTGTCTGTGTGTGCGCTCACCTGAATATCTCACCTGTTTGGTTCACTCAACTCACGTGCTTGTGTATCTCTCAATATTATTGCTCGTGAGGAGTCTTCCTGTTGCTGATCTTCTGTACCTGCAATTGAAATCACCCTAGCCTCTTCAAGAGAGGTCAGTGGTGGTGCAATGGGAATTCGCGAGTCCCGATCCTCAGTCAAACCTATCTTTTCATGTGAAATAGATGTCTGAATTGCTTCAGGGATAGATTAACCGAGTTGCCCTCCACTTTCTCCAGATAAATCTGCGAGTGGAGAATCCCGTGAGGGAGCCAGAGGTGTTGGATCTGGGAGGGGAGAAAATGACTCTATTAAAGGTGGCTGAGAGTCATATTTTCCCTCAAAAGCATGTGACTGCTCTTCTGCCGTAACTATGGCAGGCACTGTAACCGACTCAATGTGCACTCCTCGCTCTGTGTCCTGAGTATCATCTATTGGTCTGTATGCTTCCATTGTGAGTAATGGAAGTGTCCTTGACTCAGTACAGGATGCCATGGCCCTATGGCGAATTTCAATAGATTCATCATGTTGATAGAATGTCTCTAGTAATTGTTCACTGGCCATATCAAAGTCCATGTCCTGTTGGGAGGACAAGGATGGGCTTTCAGATGCCTCAGTAAATGTTCTTCTTTTCTTGGGAGGAGGCAGAGCTGAGGGTTCATTCACATCCAACAATATACTACTTCCTACTAACCTTCTAGGTAACATTTTAGACAGTGGGGGAGAGGTTGAGATAGGTGGTGACTCTGTGTTTGGCTCTATGACCTGGGATTGAAGCTGCGGTTCTACAACTTCATGGTCAGCCCTATCAACCACTGAGGGTCTTTCAACAGAAGTAGGAATAGTTTGAGAGTGAGAAATTATTACCTGCAGTGGAAGAGCATCTGATGTTTGAGCCTGGGTGGCTTGAACCACTGGAGGTTGAGCTTGTTATTCATGACCGGGAAGATTGAAAATTGGTAAAGGAATGTAAGTGGCCATGAAAGCAGATACAAGTACTGGAACTTGCATGAATTTAAAGGTTATGTCTTGGCGTGTGTAAATCTTTTTGCTTACTGGCGGGGGTTCAGTTACTGAAGAGTTAGCAAAAAGAGCCTTATGCTCAGGTGTGAGAAGATGTTCTGCTATAAGCATAAGAAAACGAGCGTAGTAGCATGAAACCCTACGATTTGTAGAATGATCACGTAAAGCAGTAATGAGATGTCTCAGAAGAATGGGTAAAAGTAGTTTGCCAAAATTGATCCTTTGATTGAAAACAACCGCGAGACTAATATACTGCAGAGTGGAAGTGATGTTGTGAAAGTTGGATTTAGTGCAGTTGGCAAACACTTTGGAAAGTGTATCGAAGAAAATATCCCATTCAGAAACCAAATTGGATTTAGACAACTTGGTTAAATTAATCACCCCCTGATAGTGAATAGCATGGAAAAAGTTTGAAATATCATTTTCAGAGGGTAAATTACAGAAATTGTCCATTGGAAAATTTAACGCTCGATTGACGACTGTTTCATCAACTACATACTGTGTGTTTTCCACGGTGAATGAAAAAGATTTAAAATCATCGGCCACAGTAGAGGTTGTGCAAATTAGTCTGAGCAGATCGACATTTAAAAGCACATTTGACTTAATAGCAGAGCTAACAATCGAATGGTCATTTAAAAATCTAATCCACGGCTTAAATTTTTCCACATCACACTTTTCAGGATTAAAATAACCAACAAGATTATGCGAGACAATTTGGAAATTGAGAGCCATTAAAAAATATAATAAAACACACACTTTCAGAATTTTAAGAGTAATATTAGGAAAATTCGAATTAAAAAAATTTAATAATTCGAATTAAATCAATTATATCCGAAAAATTTAGAAAGTAATGTATCTCGTTAATGTTCTTAACTCACAATAAAAGATCTGAAAAACGCACAAGACACAAAACAGAATTAACTAAAAATACTCAAAGACAAACAAACACAGACTAATTTTGAAGGGAACAAAAAAATGAAGTGAAAATAGTTTTAAAAAAAAATCGACAGCACTTCCTTACTGTATGTATACACACGAATATGTATATATATAACAGTAAAGTATGCTGAGTAAAAACTCGAGCAAGAAGACAATAATGGCGGTTTGTGTTTGATCAAATAGAGAGAGAGAGAGAGAGAGAGAGACAAGAGAGAAAACTGTTGGAATTGAAAAACAGATGAACTGATTATAATTACAAAACAACGAAAGATAATAAGTAGGACAACTGGTATGACAATCGAGGAAAGTCATACCGATTGTCTTCCCGATTGTCATACCAGGCTAATGGAAATAACCAATAATTACTAAAAATATAACTGGTATGACAATCTGATAGTCATACCGATTGTCATACTAGTATAAAATAGAAATAAATATATCTGATATAAATTTTATTACTGGCAAGACTATTGATAGTCATACCGATTGTCTTGCCAGTATAAAATTAATCTGATCATAAAATTAAACACATAAATATACTGAAATGACTTTCAACAAGACAATTACAATTGTCTTGCTGATTGTCATTGCAGTAATAATATAAATATAAACAGAATTAGTATATACACAGTTACAGAATTTACATACAAAAAAATCAATATTTCAGAAGTAATTATATTTTATTCCAAAAGTAGACTTCTATTGAATTTTAGCAAATAAAATTCATAGAAAAATATTTTTAGAGAAAATAAAATATTCTGAGATATTAAAATTAACAAGTAGAATAAATAAATAAGATAAGATGATAAAACTTACATAGAAATAAGCAAGAATTATGGAAAATATGATAAAATAAATTTGCAAATAAATTTTTCATTTATGAAAAATTCATTTATAAATTCATTCAAGAACAGATTTTAGATATTAACAAGTTTAATCACTAAAGATATTCAACATACCCAATTTACCAACTAATCTGGTAAATGTGGATTCATCAAGAGGTTTAGTGAAAATATCTGCTATTTGTTCTTCTGTTGGAACAAAAAATAGTTTAATAGTACCATTCATGACGTGCTCTCTAATAAAATGATACCTGATGTCAATGTGCTTGGTCCTTGTATGCTGCACAGGGTTGTTGGTGATGGCTATTGCACTTGTATTGTCACATAGAATAGGTATTTTGTTCAATACAGAGCCATAGTCCCGTAGCTGATTCCTAATCCACAAGATCTGAGCACAGCAGCTTCCAGCAGCAATATATTCAGCCTCGGTCGTTGAATTGGAAACTGTTTGTTGTTTCTTGCTGTACCATGAGACTAGTCTGCTACCTAGGAATTGACAACTCCCTGAGGTGCTTTTCCTATCAACAACACTTCCTGCGTAATCTAAATCTGTATATCCAACAAGGTTAAAACCAGATTCTTTAGGGTATCAAATACCTAAATTTGGTGTTCCCTTAAGATATCTCAAGATTCGTTTAACAGCAACGAGATGAATATCTCTAGGATCCGCTTGGAACCTTGCACATAAGCATGTAGCATACATAATATCTGGTTTACTTGCAGTAAGATAGAGTAACGAGCCAATCATACCTCTGTAGCTTGTGACATCTAACTTAATAGAGTTTTCACATGGTCCAAGCTTGACAGCTGTAGTTGACGGAGTCCTTGTTGATGCAGAATCCTCTAGATTGTACTTTTTGAGGAGTTCCTTGAGATACTTGGATTGACAAATAAAAGTTCCATCTAACCTTTGATTTACTTGTAATCCAAGAAAGATCTTCAGCTCTCCCATCATGCTCATTTCAAATTTGCTGTGCATTAACTTAGCAAACCTCTTACAGAGATTATCATTAGTAGACCCAAATAGTATATCATCCACATAGACTTGGACTAATATAGTATCATTCTTATGCTTTTTAGAAAAGAGAGTTTTGTCTATGACACCTCTAATAAAGCTATTTTCAATAAAAATTTCAGAGAGAGTGTCAAACCATTTTCTCAGAGACTGTTTGAGTCCATAGATAGCCTTGAAAAGAAAGTAGACAAAATCCAAATGATCTGGATCTTCAAAACCAGGAGGTTGCTCTACATACACCTCTTCATCCAGCTTTCCATTCAAAAAGGCACTCTTGACATCCATTTGATAAACTTTAAAGTTAGAGAATGCTGCGAATGCCAGAAATATCCTGATGGCCTCTAGTCTAGCCACTGGAGCATAGGTTTCATCATAATCAATGCCTTCAGCTTGAGAATACCCTTTAGCTACCAGTCTTGCTTTGTTTCTTGTAACCACACCATCTTCATCTAGTTTATTCCTGAATACCCACCGAGTACCAACAGCTTTCTTGTGTGTAGGTCTAGGTACTAGTTTCCATACTTGTTGATGTTCAAACTGATTGAGTTCATCTTGCATAGCAATCACCCAATCTGGATCAGTCAGTGCTTCTTCAATCTTCTTAGGTTCCATCTCAGAAAGAAATCCTGAGAATAGACATTCATTTTGAGTAGCACGTCTAGTTCTGACTCCAACATCTGGATCACCAATAATCAACTCAAAAGGATGAGCTTTATTCCAAACAGTCTGTCTTGGAAGATTTGATCTTGATGATTCGCCTCGAAACACATTGGGATGTTGTGTCCTACTAGTTGATCCTTAAGCATCTCCCCCTGAGTTGTTGTCGGGTTGACTTGATGATTCTTCGTCAGTAGCAGTGGTATCTCCATTGTTGCCAATGTTTCCATCACCATTACTTTGAGTATCATCATGATTAACAGGTTCTTCACCAGCAACAACCTCAAGTTCTTGATCATGTTCTGATTCTGAATCTGACATATCATCAAACTTCAGTTTCTCAGAAGGATCTTCAGTTTGGATACTAGGGAGTTTAGTTTCATCAAATGTAATATTTACACTTTCAGTTACTTTGTGTTGATCAATGATATACACCCTGTATGATCTTCTTCCATATCCAACAAAAATACCCTCATATGCCTTTGCCTCGAATTTACCACGACGATCATTTCCATCCTTGAGCACGAAGCATCTGGCACCAAATACATGAAAGTATTTGATATAAGGTTTCTGTTCATTCATAATCTCATAAGGAGTTTTCATGAAGTCTTTGTTGATTAGAGTTCGATTCTGAGTATAACATGCAGTATTGATAGCTTCATCCCAAAAGTACATTGGAAGACCTGATTCACTTAACATCGTTCTTACAGCTTCAATCAATGTACGATTCTTCCTTTCTACCACTCCATTTTGCTGAGGGGTTCTAGGAGCTGAAAATTGTCTGGTAATCCCTTTGTCTGTACAGAATCCATTGAGAAGTGAATTCTTGAATTTTGTTCCATTATCTGACCTTATTGCTCTAACAGGGACATTAGAATCTAACTCGATCAACTTGATATGATCAATCACAACTTGTGGTGTTTCATCCTTAGAGTGAAGGAATAAAACCCACGTATACTTGGAATGGTCATCAGCTATCACAAGACAGTAACACTTCTTTGACATCGAAAGAACATTAACTGGTCCAAATAAATCCATGTGGAATAATTACAGAACACCAGTTATGGAGGATGTGTCAGTGCCTTTGTGACTTGCTTTCTTTGACTTTCCTTTTTGGCAAGCCTCACACAGTCCTTCTGGGGAGAATTTTAGCTGAGGCAGACCTCTGACCAATTCTCTTTTGACAAGAGAATTCATTATTTTGAAATTGAGATGGGAAAGTCTCTTGTGCCATAGCCAACTCTCATCTGACGATGCCTTTGAATAGAAACAATTGACTTCAGGATTGCTTCCAGAGTTCATGTCAGCTACGAACAGATTTCCTTTCCGGATTCCCATCAAGGAGGGTTTTTCATTTTTCTTGTGCAGAATCTGACACTTCAGCTTGTCGAATAAAACATTGTAGTCGTTGTCACAGAACTGACTAATACTAAGCAGGTTGTGTTCAAGTCCTTGCACAACATACACATTTTCAATGATAACATTACCAGCTAGCAATCAGCCATATCCCTCAGTTAGACCTTTGCTGTTATCTCCAAAGGTAACCACTGGGCCAGCTTTCTCAACCATATTTGATAGCAGGGCTCTATCTCCGGTCATATGTCTTGACGATCCGCTGTCAAGAATCCACACTACCGGTTGTACCTGTTTAATGCCCTGCAATACAAATGGATTAGACCTTTTTCTCAAGGTCTAATTCATTGACAGCTTTCTCAAGGTCTTTTAATTTATCTTGATTAATGTGCACAAGTCTTAATTCATTGACCTCTTTCTCAAGGTCTTTGATTTGTTGAGTTAACATTTCATTATCACGACGAGCACAATCTAAGGAGCCTCCTAGATGATAAACTAATTCAGCATCAGTAACTTTTACCTCTTTTCTTGATGATGAGGTGTTTGCATCACTAGCCATGAGAGCAAGATTCCTAACTTCTTCATCTTCACTGTCAGTATCATCCCAGCTTCTTCCCTTTGCCAGGTAAGCCCTTTCAGATTTACTCTTCTGATTAGAATCATAAGAGTTCATCCTAACTTGTTTTGGCTTCCTGCATTCTGTGGCAAAGTGTCCCAACTCATTGCAGTTGAAGCATCGAATGGTGCTTCGATCAACCATCCCTGTTTTGTACCCACCACTGCTGGTGTTAGAGGATGAAGATCCACCTTTCTGGAATCTGTTGTAGTTGGACTTGTACTTGAACTTGGGATTCCTCTTGAATCTGACATTGGAGAATCTCTTGACAATCAGGGCCATTGACTCATCTTCCAATTGCTCCAGTTCTTCCAAGGAATAAAAATCATCTCATGATTGATTTGTAGTAGGAGGATCAAATTCTGCTACTATCACATTTTCTTCAGCCTTGGAAGACTGTACCATTCTCTCTGACTGTTGAGATTGTTGTTGTTGTTGTGGTTGTTGTTGTTGTTCTTCAGCTATTAGAGCAGTAGACGTGCTGACCACTCTTCCTTTCCCATAGACTTCCTTCTGCTGAATCTGCTCCAACTCATAGGTTATTAACACACCATAGAGCCTTTCCAAAGAAATCTCACTCAGATCTCTTGCTTCTCTTATGGCAGTGATTCTATGTTCGAGATGAGTTGGCAGTGTTAAAAGGAACTTTTTGTTGACCTCCCTGATTGAATAGTATTTACCATTAATGTTCAGGTTGTTGATCAATGCATTGTACCTCTCAAACACTTCAGTGATTCCTTCTTCTGGATTGGATTTAAAGTATTCATACTCAGAGGTTAGGATTTCTAACTTGTTCTCCCTAACTTCCTCTGTGCCTTCATTAATTACCTCAATAGTTTCCCAGATGTGTTTGGAATCTTTACAGTTCATCACATGTCTATTCATCAAGGGATCAAGGGAATCAACTAAAATTAATTGAAGGCTAGCATCCAGGGAGGCTTCTTCTTTTTCAGCAGGAGAAAAATCCTCAGGATTCTTTACATAAGTTCTAGCTTTGGTAATCACAACATCATTTTCTATTACCTCTGGTTCAATAACCATCGGAATTTTTGGACCCTTCTTTAACACTTCCAGATATTTGGGATTTGCAACTTGTAAAAACAATAGAATCTTCTTCTTCCACATAACATAATTTTCTTTATCGAATAGTGGAATTTTTACGGTTCCAACTTTTTGTGTAGTCATTATGAATTTTTGAGTAAATAAAAATTCAAGGAGTGGAAGAATCACAAAAGTCTAGGATCTTGATTTGTTCGTTAATCAGAAGGCTCTGATACCAATTGTTAGGTCTCAATATGTTTGTAGAAGGGGGGTTGAATATAAACTATACCGTTTAATCGAATAAAATGCGGAATAAAAAAGTGAAACAAAATTCAAGTTAAATAAAACTATTATTAAACTTGAAAGGTGTTACAACAACGGTATCATTTACAAGAGATTAATCTCAAATAAATTATTCCAAATCTAGAATAAATTCGACATGAACTTTTTTTATTTTTGAAATAAAAAAGATCAAATGCTAAAAGTAATTTGAGATTAAGTTCTAGGGATTTTGATCCGCTAGATAGTTACACAAGAACAAGAAAAGGATTTCTAGTGGTCTAGATTTAACAATAAATACTAGAAATTAATGATCTGAGAAATTGCAATAAGTTCTCTGCTGTTTTTTTGGTTCTGTGTTCTTCTGTATTTTTTATATTCAATGCTCTGTCTGTTGAAAATCAGCCGCTGCTCTTTTATATTAAATCAATCCTTGATTTAACTGGCAAGACAATCCTGTTAGCTCAGCAAGACAATCCTTTTAACTGGTAGAACTTTCGGTAGGACAATCTATTAAACTGGCATGACTTTCGGCAAGACAATCTAAATGAACTGGCATGACTTTCGGCAAGACAATCTAAATGAACTGGCATGACTTTCGGTATGACTATTGATTGTCATACCGATTGTCATACTTATAGAAAAGATTGACTTGCTGATTAATTTTGAATTTAAATTCAAAATCAATTCTGAAAAACCATAACATTAATTCAGAATTAATTAATCAATTAATCCAATTAATCAATAAATTAATCTTTGCAGATATAATTTATTTTCTTAATTAAATTATACGACTTAATTAATAAATAGAGAATTAATACTATTCTTGAACATCAACCATTCTTCTGACAATCTTCTGAAAAACATGAATCCATTTCACCACTTCAATGTTGACACTCGATGTTTTGTCTGGTTCATGAATGACTAACTTCTGTGATGTTTCTTCATGTCTTGATTTTCTTCAGATTAAATCCCTGTAATTAATTGATACCCTGACGAGATCTCCATCACTTGATTAAATCCACAATCTTGATTTATATCACTGAGGTTTGATCAATTTCTTGAGCTTCTTCCACTGAATTAAGTCCTCAAGTCTGTAGATGAACAATGTTACTTAATCCTTTGACATATGTTACTTAGAGAGATCTCTCTGACGATAGAACCACTATTTACTTGTTACATCCTTATTTGAGTTGAGTTAAATCCTCGAATAAACAAATAGGCTATGACATATGCCTTTCAACGTAGATTGACTCCAAATCTTATAATTTACTTTTAGCGTCACCAATTCAGCATCCAATTGCATGAAGCTCCGGGTCCAAGGCCCTAAATGTGACGCCCTCCCAATCCGGGGTCTAGATTGGGGAGTCGCTTCTCACCATTAACAAATATTATCATAAAATAATTATTCAACTCCTTTACACCACAAGGATATTAAACAGGTTATGGTATGAAACAAGTTACAACTACTAATGAACAATATAAAATTATTACAAACCCTTAGTAAATAGCCATGGTTATAACTCCGTCTTGGAATTATACAAAATAAACCCAAAGGTACTGATAATAATGATCTAATTGAACATATCTTACTCCCAAATATTATTAATGCATGACTTCTACTTGAGCTGGTATCGCAATTCTAACAGAACAGAGAGAACCACTATAGACAATCTTAACAGCAGTGCATAATCCTTGCCATCTTCCTCATGCTTAACTGTCAGGAATAGATAAATAATAAAGTGAGATACAAAAGCTCAACAAGTACCTAAGTTAAACAACTGGGCTAAAATATTTCACTGAATAAGATAAAGGCCAAGGTCACAAAGGGTCTTAAAAGAAGTTTCAAGATCAGGTTCATTCCAAGGTAGTCGTTTTACAACCATTACTTTATAAAAATATTTCCTTTCTCAAAACTTTCATAAAATTTTCTTTTATCAAAACAATATTTTTGAAACAGTTCTTTTCATCAAAACTTTTCTTTCATTCATTAAAATATTTCATTTTCAAGAAAATAGTCCAATCATCTAGACATTTTTTTACATAAAACATTTTTACTCAGTTGGAGTGGATGACTCTTTGGACCGCATGGGTGATCAGCCACGTACAATCCCCATACCAGACTTTATAGCCCCTCTGGACGTGAATAGGGTACCCATAAGGCCATATATTCAGCCTTTCAAATGACAACCCTCACTGGTCTTCATAATGTGTTAGCCCTTACTGGTCTTCACAGTGGACCGGCGTCACTCGACCACTTACACTTTCAATCAATGAAAATTCAGAAAAATTATTTGGATTGAAAACCTTCATTTTCAAAATACTTTTCATTTTAAAATTTTTACCATCCCTTTGAAATCATTGAGATTCTTTCAAGTCTGAAATCATTCTTAATTTAAATTTCATAAATTTTGTTACATTGCAAGGATAGAGTATACCAAAAGAATCATCATCCAGGAAATCAAAGGTATTATCAACTTGAAAGCATTTGCATTTGGAATAATATATATTATTCAAAAGGAAAGAAACATGCTATGTCAATATACAAGGTTAATTAAAAGGTGACAGTAGGTATTCAATCATAACATAGAATCACGACATAGAAGGCAAGGACTAAAATATTACTTGCCATATTCGCTTCCTTTCTAGACCACAGAACCTACTTTCACGTCACCTAGCGGTGCCTTCCCTTTTTTAAACCAAGCGTTCTCACTTTCCGAATTGAGAGAGAGATTGAAAGAGGCGAGAGAGAGCAAGGGATTTTTAAGAGAACGGAACTAAAATAGGGAAGAAAAGGGTTGGGTTAGATGTATATACACCCAGGGGCAATTTGGTAATCTTCATATTAAAACAGATTTTTATTAGTATATTATTTAGTGTAGAATTCATATAATTTGTGCTTATAAACTAATTAATCGGAGGAAATAACGGATGGGAAGAGATACAATTTTATTTTTAAAATTTAGAGAATTAAATTACCCTTATTTCCATTTTTTTAAAATAATTTTTGAGCTTATAGATTATTTTATACGAATTTTACAAGTTACTACTCAAAAATCAAAATAATGATTCTAAAATCATTCAAAAATATCAAATCACCAAGATAAATTCATCCATCATTTTTATAAAGTCTCTAGGGGTATTCTAGAGATAATACAATAAATCTCATAATTTTATATAATTTTAATTAATTTATAGGAATATTTAAAAGCTTGTATACTTCTATTTTCATATAATAAAATATTCAAAATCGTTTAAAAATACATCGATCACATAATCCAACATGTACAAGTCACATATCACATAACCATACATTCTTCAATAGAAGCTTCATGCTTCCCTTTAATTTTCATATTAAATCTTAAATATTTTTACTTTTCCATTTTTGTTATATATACAAAAATACGATATCTTTTATCGGTCACATCTTCACTTTATCTACTTAATCGTATCAACACATACTGGTCACTTAATCATGAACTCACATTACCCGTAAAAATCAATCACTCATTTCTCTTTTAATTCTCATAAATTATCATTTTTCAATTCTTTGCTCGCTAACTGCAAATCAATAACAAATAATAGCACACATCCAGAAATATAAAATAATAGATATATACATATATATAAATATATTTCACACAAAATCACACATCCACATATAACATTCGAGAATACAAGTCGCGAAATCCTTGGATATTACACTAAAAACCTGAGATGTTTTATATAGTTCAAAGGGTTCACTAACCAACCTACATTGTATCCTTAATTCTGCAAGTAAGAAAATACAACCAATACCAATATCAAAAAAAATTAATTAAATAAATGGGGGTGGGAGGACTTGAAACCGAGTCCCTCCCTAAAGGGTTCGAACACCTTAATGTGGTAGAGGAAGGTTTGAACATGATCTTATACTTTTTGTTAGGAAATGAATAACATACATAGGGGGGTTGAATGTGTTTTACTATTTTTGGGATTTTCTTGAATGTTTATGGTTGAATAAGGTAAATTAAATCTTGTAGTAAAATGTGTTCATGCAGAAATTAAGCTTACAGAAAATAAAGAACACAAATCTTCAAAACTCACTTAATTTTATATTAAAATTAAGAATGTTTTGCTATAAAATTTCTAGTCTCTTTGTTGATAAAGAGCTTAGCTTCTTCTTGAGAGTGTTACAAGAAATTTGATCTAAATTGTTACTCCTGACTAAAGGACCAGTGTTAACTTTATAATTTAGTTAACTGCTGGTTTACACAGTGAAAAATAAGACATGATATTAGCTTTTCTAAACTGTCAATTGTCATTTTTTATTTATAGAAAAGTAGATCTTCCATTTTTGGCTTAGCATATCTTTAGCATCCTATGATAATTTTAATCTTCATTTGTTAGTTAATCTTCACCATTGATCTTGCACATTGTTCAAGCTGCTTTTTGTTGACTTGTCAATCCAGCTGTTTGGATTATTTGTTGATTGTTAATATTGAATATTGAACTGGTCTGTGATTGTGTACTTTGAAAATTTTACTCGAGATCTCCGATTAGGCATATAGAGATCTTGACATCTCGATAAGTATAATGACTTATCGAGATCTCTAATGCTTTAGTGAATTTGACTTATAGAGGTCTTTGAGTTCTCGAATGAAACTTTAGCTTTTCGAGATCTCTCAGCATCATGTGTTCACTTTGTCTTGTCGACAACTTAGAGTTCTCTGGTGAATTTTGACTTATCGATATCTCTGAGTTCTTTAGTGGACTTTGACTTATCGATAACTCAGAGTTCTCTAATGAATGTAGACTTGTTGATAAATCTGATTTCTCTAGTGAAGAAATGACTTGTCGATATCTCCAACCTTCATGTCTTCTTGACTTATTGATATCTCTCTGAGTTCTCTAGTAGCTTTCTTGACTTCTCGATAAGTCATTTGGAGTTCTCAAATGACTTCTCTATAACACTAAATATGTGACTTGTAGAGACCTTGACTTAGACTATTTTTATCCAAACAGATTTATTCAACTACAAGCTTCTTCAAAATTCTTCTGAGGCATGATCTTCTTGATCTTCTTCCAGATAGAATCCTTAGGCTTGATACTATTTCCGGAAAAAGACTCCAGTCTGCTCCTTTGCATTTATACAGACTTTAAAGTGTTACAAGTACAAATACAAACTAAGATAACAAAACAACTTACTTAGGGTTAACAAATTGTCTTAGTCTTGTTAAAGTACGGGCATGTCTTCTACAACAATCTCCCCCAATTTGTGAGAAGATTGCTTAACATAAATTCATGCATGTTAACAAGACTACTACCAAGTTTAAAATGATGGAAAATAACATTTACACACAAAGCTTGATGAAATTACAACTTTTGTTCAATATAAGATTTACAAGATTCAATGGTTACAAGTATCAGGTAAAGTCAGTTTTTGTGTCTGCTTCTTCCCTAAGTTGATCCTTCAAGTGGTCAAGAAGTTCAAGTTCTTCTATAATAGGTGTTCCACTTAGAGCTTCTACAAGTTTTTGTCTTGCTGCTTTAGGATAACCACTGTCTAGAAATTTTATGCAGAATCTTGAGAATCCACCAGCTTTGATATTTAGAAATCTTCCATCTTTGGAGATTCTACTCATTCCTTTTGCTTTCAACTCTTCAGATCTTTTTATGTACATCTCAATCTCTTCATCATACCTTCTTCTTCTTTCTTCAGCTACAACCTCATTTCTTTTCTTTGTTTCCTCCCTTTCAATCAACCATTCATCTAGAACTGATCTCCATGCCCTTGTAGCAGTATCCTTGTCCTTCAACAAATTTATCACTCTCTTAATTTATGTTGGAGACAAAGAATCCATTAAGCCATTTCCAAGAAAAGTGAAGGTCCCATCTTTAAAATAAATTCTAAGTTCTCTCAGGGATATAACCCTGACTCAAACAATTTCCGCAGCTAGATGTTGGAAATAGTCTTCATCTGAGGTGCACCAATTTAGAGATAGAAAGTCAGACTCTTTAAAGCAATTCCAGCTGGCCCTTTCAGGAACTTCTTCTTTCTTTGTAGACTTGACTTTCTTAGATTTTCTCCCAACAGATTTGTGCTTGAATTTTAGTGAAGGTTTGGCTAAAGGTAGGATTGTCATTTTCTTGATATTAGTTTGGCTTGAGGTGATTGGAATTTTTAGGAAGGAGTTGGCTGTTTATTTATACAGAAACTTCGGCTTTGAGGTGGTTTGATGTTTGAGATAGTTGATGTTTTAGTTTGAGCTGAGATTTGAGCTTGTTGTGTTTGGATTTTTAGGGTTTGATGTGGTTTTGAGCCATCATGAAGCTTTTTTCTTCTCATCTCACTTCTTCTCTTCTTTTCTTCATCGTTCTTGTCATCCTCATTCTTCTTCTCTCCACTCTTGCTGCTAGATGGCTTACTGGATTGACTTGGATTGGAGCTAGAAGGATTTTGATCATCTTTCTTCTGCTCATCATCATCCAAATCATCCTTGTTGATCTGTGTTTTGAGCAAGTTGGCTTCTGTATTATCCTAATATCTCATCAGTAGCTTTATCATTTCCATATCATCACTATTCTTGTTCTTTTTGGTTGTTAAACCAGTTCCAAGGATCGTGATAAGCTTCTTGTTACTCATGACACACTGTTTGGGGATATTAAAATGTTTGATTTATTTGGTGTTTGGACAGATGTATGCTATATCCTTGCTTGGCTGTAGATATGCTTCAGGAAAGGCAGCCACTTGAGCATCTCTTAAATCAGCTAATAGCATAGTATCTTCACGAGTTACAACTTTAACTTTGCTGATCAAGATATCTAACTCAGATGCCCTCTTTGAGACAAGGTAATTGAGGGACACTTGCATACATCTGTCTGTCCCTGAGTCATTTGCATTGATCATTATTCTCTTGTGCAAAAAGTTGTCCTGATTGACCATGATCACTCTTATGAAATTAATTATCTTTTCCAGGGCCTTTTTGTATGTGAAGTGATTTTTGTTGAGAAAAGCTTTTAAGGCTTTGAGTAGTTCATCAAACTCTCTACTTAGACTAGGTCCTTCAGCAGCCCTAATAAGTCTCTCCATGTCAAGATCAACTTCTTTAGACAATTTCTTTTCAGCACCCTGGACTTATTGTTGAGATGACCTTGATTGTGCCAATCTAGCCTTACTTGTTCAGGTAGAGAAGGTAGTGGTATGTTGAGTTTGGCCATGATGGCTCCCAAAGCTATAGAATTTTATATTTGAAAATACTTATAGGAGTCCACCAGGGTTTGGATATCTGTTTGTTGGCTCTTGACAAGATATGTCAAGGCCTGAACTTGTGCAGTGAGAGAAGAGTTGGAGTCTTGCAATGCAGTGACTTGACCTTGTAGAGATTGAATATGTAGATTTGTTGATGTAGATGCAGGTTGATGGGAGCTTGATATAGAGGCAACAGTAGAGGAACCAAATGTAGCTTGTACAAATTTCTGAATTTCATCCATGACCAAGGGAGAAGGAGTGTATTTTACAGTGTGCATCTGATCTAGCTTCAACCTTGTGTCATTAGAGTTAGTGATATGATTTTGAACTTACTTGTGCAAGGAAACAAAGGAGTCCTTGAGTTGTGTCATGCCTTTATCTACCCCACTGAGATCATATCTGGACATTTAGTCTGAGAAGTGTTTGAATTGATTTTTGATCTAAGTTTGAGAGGGAATAAGTTTATCCAACTTTTCGCTCACCATCTTCCTGATCCTTTCTTCATGACCAGTCAATTTGACTTCAAGAGCTTTACCAAAAAGGTGAAAAGCCTTGAGTTGAGATTTATGCACTTATGTGACTGCATCATATACTTCTTGTGGAGTCAAGGCCTTTGCATTGCTTCCAAGGATAGTAACATACTCTTCCCTGAATCTGGCCAAGACTTGTTCTATTTCCAACACAAAGTCATCAGATAGCCATGCATCCATATTTCCATCTTGCTCTGCATCATTTACAATTTTCTCTTTCGGATTCTCAACTTTTTCATTGTATGTAAGCATGATAGCTTGATAATCTTGATTGCTCATGTTGGAAGTCAGAAGATGCTGAGAGATGTTGGCCAGTCCAGAAATCTGCTCCACTAGTAGATCATCTACAGAAGTTGGTTGAGAGCCAGATTCTTGCAGCCACTGAGAGAGAATGTGAGGTCGTGGGGAGGATGGTTCAGAAACATCTGTGAATGAAGTCACAGTTTGACTCACAGATTGCTCTGTGGTTTTGACAGTGTGTTATACTCCACTTATAGTGAGAACCTCCAATTGAATTTGAGGGGATTTGACTGGGTTACTATCATGTACACCAGCCTCAAACTCTTGCGTGTCATATAACACACTGGCACTTGAATGTGATATACTTGCCTCCCCTATGACAGGATCATGGGAAATTGTACTCCTAGCTTCAACTGCCAAGGCAATTTCTACTAGAGTTGTGAGGGGAGTTATCCCTTCATTAGGAACCTCCAATTGAATTGGAGAGGATTTAGATAGCTCCCCCTCAGGAGTACTACCCTCAATCCTTTCAGTCTGTGAAGACTGTTTTGCACATGAAGGTGCATTAGAAGTATCCATGGGGTCTTCAGTAACAACTGATGAATCCCCCATGTTCTTTATGGTGTCATCAAGGTCTACCCCAGCATGTAGCCTCACACCATCTAAATGGAGTGTTTGGGTGGTGAGAAAAGCTTCTTGAGCTAAGTCACTTGATTTTTGTTGCACTTGAGAAGTGGATTCAAGTGGAATTAAAATAGAAAAAATTTGAGTCATAAGAGTTTGGTGCTCAGTTGTGAGTGTTGGAAGCTCCCCCTGAATGAATGAGGGAGCTTCAAGAGATGTGTCCTCATAGTGAGTGCCTTCCTTGTTTATCCTACCATACACTTGAATTGCTTCTCGTGCAGGCTGTGCAGACTCACTACTGGTTGTTTTTACAACTGCATCCTGTTAGGAGGATGCATAGGTGACTAAAGTGGTCAGCTCAGTTTGTTTAATCCTTTTGGATCTCTTAACCAAGGGTGACTCTTTCTCAGCTATGTCCTCACCACTCTCAGTTACTACAGTTAAGGATGCCCCCTTTCTCTTTTTTTTACTCACCTCATCCTTTTGAGAAGATGAGGTGGTTGGTTGCCTAGCTTCTAAGGGTTTTGAAAGAATGGTTGCAGCTTGGGAAGATCCATGTGGATGTTCCTGTGTTTGTACTTCCACATGTTCAGGGATCATAGCTGTGCTAGATTGATTACCAATACTTCTTATGTCTGGCATAGAATAAGGATAAGTCTTAAATCTTTCAATCATGAAAGGTGTTAACTTAAGACTTACTGGAACCTTATTCTTAGTAAGAAGTGATCCAAATAGAATTTTGGATACTTACTTACAATTTCCAATTAGTATTCTATTCACACCTTCTAGAAAGTGTATGTCATTCACCTCATAATTTAAAGCTGACATAATAAATCTAGGCAGAAAGATCTCCTTACCTATTAATTCCAATGGCATAGTCAACCTGGTGTTCAGCTCCTCCAATATGTAGTGTCCTACATTTATCTATTTGTTGTGAGCCATGGAGTAGACCAGCTTCTGGACAATACTGGATATGTTGTCAAATCTTGACTTTCTGCAAGTAAAAGCCCTTATCACAAAGTCAAATAGGAATGACCATTCCCTCCTCAGATACTTCTTGTTCATGCTGTCCAGATTAATCCTCTCAGAATAATTTATAATGTCCATGAACTCATGCAGCTCATCCTGAGTTGGAGCCTCCACCAGATTGTTAGTGGGAATGCTCAAAGCCTTGTTGACATCATCCTCAAGAATCTCCACTTGCTGTATCTTAATTGTGCAGTTTATCACTATAGATGCAGCTTGATTCTCATACACAACTGTCCTGGTTGTTGCTGTATTCCATAAATCACCTAGCACATCTAAATACAGCACAAGATTAGCAGTTAGAGCACCTACAAAGTAGGTCTCAGAAAGGAACTTAAAAAAACACTGAAAAACATCAGGTGCTTGATTTGCATCTAGAAATGCAAGAAAGTTGGTTTCTTGGGGAAAAAGGGTACAAGATTTTTAGTCGCCATTGATAATAGTATGAATTTTAGTGGGTAAAAGAGATTTGTGAGAAAAAAGGTAGAATTAGAGAGAAATCGGTTTTGGATTGAAAGCTAGGTCACTTTAGATCTCGAAGGTTGTAAGTAAGTGTATGTATCGAGAAGTCTGGGTATTTATAGTAAAAGTAAATGACTTGTCGAGAACTCAAAAATGGATGTTTAGAATTGGCCTATCGAATAGTCATTTTTAAGAATTGAAATACATATCGAGAAGTCATATTAAATTACTCTTATAGAGAACTAAAAATTGACTTATCGAGATGTCACCAAAATACCTAGTTTGTCCAATAATGGACTGAATTAATTCCAACTTTTATTTGAAAAAACTTTTATTTGAATAAATTTCAAATAAAACTAGAATAACTTTTCCAAAAGTATTTTACCAAAATAATTTATTAAATTAAATTATTTCAATTCTGAGTTATTGATAAGTTAAAAATTATAATTGTAGAGAACTCTGTGAATTAACGCTACTAGAGAACTCTACAAGGACTTATCAATAAGTCATTTTTAAGCCTATCGAGAAGTCACTCGAGAAGTCAGTAAATTGACTTGTCGAGAACTCACTCGAGTTGTCCTAAAATGACTTTTTGAGAAGTCAATTAGACTTTATCGAGAACTCAGTTCTCTATATACTTTTGATTTTTGTAATTCTGCCTTGTGTTAATTTTACATATTAAGAATGTAACTTAACAACTGAGCAGTTTACTTACAATTTGAAAAATTCCAAGTTGAATTTGAATTTGAAAAATAAATATGTAGAGATTTCTGCAATATTTATATCTCATATTTTAGTTAATTTTCCAATTAAATCAAATTAATTTTGATTTACTGGAGATTGATCTGCTACAAAACATTAGCTGAGTTCTTGCCTTAAGATGAAGAATTAAGCATTTCAATTTCACCTACAAGTCTAGTGAAAGTTGCTTCATCCAAAGGTTTAGTAAAAATGTCAGCTAATTGTTTTTCTGTTGGTACAAAAATGAGCTCAATGGTACCATTTATAGCATGTTCTCTAATAAAATGGTACCTTACATCAATGTGCTTTGTTCTAGAATGATTAACTGGATTAGCTACTATGGATATAGCACTAGTATTGTCACACGTAATAGGAATTTTGTGTAACACTAGGCCATAATCCATTAGCTGATTTCTAATCCAAGGCACTTGAGCACAAAAGTTTCCTGCAGCTATATATCCAGCCTCGGCTGTAAAAGTTGATACAGGCTGTTGTTTCTTGCTATACCAGGATACAAGTCTTTGTCCAAGAAATTGACAGCTTCCACTAGTACTCTTCCTGTCAACCCTGCATTCAGCAAAATCTGCATCTGTATAACCAACAGCTTCAAAACCAGTTCCCTTAGGATACCATAATCCCAAGTTTGGAGTTCCCTTCAAATATCTGAAAATCCTCTTTATAACCATAAAATGTTGAGGTTTTCACAAGCAAGGGCTTCAGCTTCATTATCATCAAGACATTCCAAGTCTGGACACTTGTCATCATCAAAAGTCACATATGTGCTCTCCATAATCTTCTTTCGATCAATCACATAGACTTTGTAGGCTGTTCTTTCCAGTGAATTTCCCAGAAAAATTGCTTCAAGGACTTTTGAGTCAAATTTTCCCATATATTCAGAGTTGTCTTTCAAAATATAGCACTTGCTTCCAAACACATGAAGATGCTTTACATTAGGCTTTCTTTTAGATATGATTGAATAAAGTGATTTGCCTTTGCCTTGTTAATGAGATATCTGTTTTGAGTGTAATATGCAGTGTTAACCGCCTCTTCCCATAAACTCGTTGGCAGCTTGGCAGCTTGCAGCATTGTCCTAGCAGCTTCAACTAATGTTCTATTCTTTCTCTCAACTACTCCATTTTGTTGAGGTGTTCTAGCAGCTGAGAATTCTTGAACAATGCATTTGCCTTTGCAGAATTCGCTCAAGGTAGCATTTCTGAATTCTATTCCATTATCACTTCTCAATCTTTTTACACAGTTGTAATCTTTAGCCTGTTTTTCTATCTTCTTGATGTGCTCAATTATGATATGTGGAGTTTCATCTTTAGAGTGCATAAACTCTACCCAAGTTTATCTTGAGAAATCATCTACCATCACAAGTGCATATTTGTTCCTTGAATTTGATAAGACACTTACTGACCCAAACAAGTCCATATGAATTAGTTACAAATGAGTACTTATAGAATTCACAGTTTTTGACTTGTGACTTGATCTTTTCATTTTTCCTTTCTGACAAGCTTCGCAAACTTCAACTTGAGCAAACTCCGATTTAGGCATGTCTCTTACCAACTTTTTTTTTATCAAGGTGTTAATTGCCTTGAAATTCAAGTGAGACAGCTTTTTATTCTAGAGCTTGATTTGTTCTTCTGATGCCTTGGTGTAGAAGCAACAAACACCATCTGTATTTATTGAGTCAAAATTTGCAATAAATAAGCTTCCTTTCCTTACTCCTTTTAGAGCAACTTTACCATTTTTCTTGCTGATAAAAGTGCATTCTTCTTTGTTGAATAAAACTTCAAAGCCTTTGTCTACAAATTGGATAATACTGAGAAGATTCACTTCAAAACCAGCTACCATTGCTACATCATCAATGACAACTTTTTAAGAAACAATCTTGCCATATCCCATTGTGAATCCTTTACTGTTGTCTCCAAAGGTCACCAAAGGGTCAGCCTTCTCCTCAAATTGTGATAGCAGGGCTTTATCACCTGTCATATGCCTGGAACATCCACTGTCTATGATCTAGATGACTTTATTCACTTTGCCCTGCACATAATGAGTTTTAAGTGTGTTTAGCAACCCAAGTCGTGTTGGGTAAAGTCTTCTTGTTAACTGATTTAACAGAAGTAGAATGAGTAGTTTCAGATAAGATAGAGTTCATTGACTGTTGAGCATTTTCCCTTTCTGTTGTAGATCCAATTCTTGTTTCCTTGAGGTCTACTCCCAATTTGTAAAAACTCTTCATTACTTTAAAGTTGCAAGGAATGAAGTCAAACTTGTCACAGAAGGAGTAGGGATAACTTGCATTTGCTTCATTGTATTTGCAAGCTCCTTCAGTTGGCTTGCTAACTGCCTTTTTACAAAGGTGAGTTAGGTGATTCACAGAGCCACTTTTTTCACATTTCTTTCTTGGAGTATCTGCAATATAAGCATTGCTTTTGTTTATCCCTATTTTACCATTTCTATTTTTCTTTTTCTTTCTTGCATCTTCAGTTTTGGTTTCTTTAACAGGTGTCTCGGAACTTTGTTTGTCCATGAGCTTCTCTTCAATATTGGAAGACTGGGTTGATTTTTCAGTTTTCTTCACTTTGTCCTCATCGACAATTTCTTGCTTGATAATCAATTCTTCTTCACTGAAGTTGACTTCACATGCTTTGAATATAGGTGTATTAACCTCTTTAAAAAAGGTTGAAGCATTTTTAGTTTTCTTTGTTTTCCCTTTGTCACCTACAGTCTTCTTTTTGTCATTTATAGCATCATAGTCAAGTCCAATAGCAATGTTTGCACATGGCTTATTTTTCTCAAGGTACTGTCCAACTAGTTCAGATGCATTTCTAAAAGATTTCATCTTCATTTCATTCTTTTCTAGCTTCTCCCTTAGCACTGCTTCAATTTCATTTGCACACTTGAGCTTGTTCTTTAGATATGCATTTTCTTGTTTTAAAGCTTCAAGTTCCACCAACAACAATTCAGTTTCTTGCTTCTCACTTTCAAGCTTCTCATTTATCTTTGTTAATCTGCTAACTTCTTCATTAGCAGCAACCATGCTTGTGTGGATGTGAAACATATTTGTGCTCATCTTTTCAACAGTTTCCTTATATTGATTCATATTTAAATCAATGGTGGTAAGAGTTGGTATATGTGCTTTTGATGAGGATGATTCACCTTGCTCTAAAGCCATTAGAGCATAGTTTCCAACTTCCTCATCTTCATCATTATCTGAATCATCACAACTCTTTCTCTCTGCAATGTAAGCTTTGCTTTGTTGCTTTTTTAGAAGAGTTTCATACTTTGCTTCCAGTTCAATATAAGCTTTGTCTTTCTTTGCCTTCTTGGGTTTCCTGCATTCTGTAGCAAAGTGGCATGTTTCATCACAATTGAAGCACCTTATATTAGATCTGTCAACAGATCCAGTTTTGTAGCCATCTTTTTTAATTCCAGAATGACTTGTTTCTGTGAATCATTTGTTCTTTGCTCACTTGTTGAGGCAACTGGAATTTGAGATCTTGGCTCATCAGTAGATGTTTCGCTTTCATTAACAATTAAAGCACTTGAGCCATCTACAACATGTCCTTGGCCAGATCTCAATGATTTTCTCTGAATCATTTCAAGTTTATATGTTTTAAGAATTCCATACAGAACTTCCAGTGTTATTCTACTCAAGTCTCTCCCTTCCCTGATTACTGAGATTTTCTGTTCCAAATGATCAGGGAGAGTAAGCAAGAACTTCAGGTTCACTTCTTCAGCTTCATAATATTTGTCATGAAGCTGCAAATCATTTATCAGCTTGTTAAACATTTCAAACACATCATTAATACATTCCTTTGGCTTGACCATGAAACCCTCATACTGTGAAATCAGTATCGTTCTCTGATTTGATCTAACTTCCTCAGTTCCCTCACAGAGTATCTCAATCTTTTCCCATATTTGCTTGGCAGTGTCACATTTGACAATGTTGTTGTACATCACATTGTCAAGTGACTCAATCAATATTAATTGCAAGCTACTATCCAGGGAAACTATCTCTTTTTCAGGCTCAGTATACCCAGAAGGATCATTTGGAGCATAATGAGTTGGGTTAACTATGTCTCCATCTGTAGATTTATCAACTCTAACCATAGGAGTGAAGAGCCCATTCTTGAGGATCTGAATGTACAGTGGATTGGCTATCCTGATAAACAACATCATTTTCTTTTTCCAAAGAGTATAGTTAGCTTTGTCAAAGGTAGGAATTGTGATGCTACTGATTTTCTGTGTATTCATTCTTCCAAGATCTTGAATCTGTTTACTTTTAGAATTTGCTCTAATACCACTTGTTAAGAAATGAATAACACACAGAGGGGGGTAAATGTGTTTTACTATTTTTGTATTTTTCTTGTATGTTTATGGTTGAACAAGGTAAATTAAATCTTGTAGTAAAATGTGTTCATGTAAAAATTAAGTTTGCTGGAAAATAAAGAACACAAATCTTCAAAACTCACTTAATTTTGTATTAAAATTAAGAATGTTTTGCTATAAAATTTATTACGCTCTATGTTGATAAAGAGCATAGCTTCTTCTTGAGAGTGTTACAAGAAATTTGATCTAAATTGTTACTCCTGACTAAAGGACCATTGTTAACTTTATAATTCAGTTAACTACTGGTTTACACAGTGTACAATAAGACATGCTATTAGCTTTTCTAAACTATCACTTGTCATTTCTATTTATAGAAAAGTAGATCTTCCATTTCTGGCTTAGCATATCTTTAGCATCCCGTGATAATTTTAATCTTCCTCTGTCAGTTAATCTTCACCATTGATTGTGCACATTCTTCAAGCTGCTTTTTGTAGACTTGTCAATCCTGCTATTTTGATTGTTTGTTGATTGTTAATCTTGAATGTTGAACTGGTCTGTGATTTTATACTTTAAGAATTTTACTCGAGATCTCCAATTAGGCATATAGAGATCTTGATATCTCGATAAGTATAATGACTTATCGAGATCTCTAATGCTCTAGTGAATTTGACTTATAGAGGTCTCTTAGTTCTCAAATGAAACTTTAGCTTGTCGAGATCTCTCAGCATCATGTCTTCACTTTGTCTTGTCGACAACTTAGAGTTCTCTATTGAATCATGACTTATCGATATCTCTGAGTTCTCTAGTGGACTTTGACTTATCGATAACTCAGAGTTCTCTAATGAATGTAGACTTGTCGATAACTCTGAGTTCTCTAGTGAATAAATGACTTGTTGATATCTCCAACCTTCATGTCTTCTTGACTTGTCGATATCTCTCTGAGTTCTCTAGTAGCTTTCCTGACTTCTCGATAAGTCATTTGGAGTTCTCAAATGACTTCTCTATAACACTAAATCTGTGACTTGTAGAGATCTTGACTTAGATTATTTTTATCCAAACAGATTTATTCAACTCCAAACTTCTTCAAAATTCTTCTGAGGCATAATCTTATTGATCTTCTTCCAGATAGAATCCTTAGGCTTGATACTATTTCAAGAAAAAGACTCCAGTCTGCTCCTTTGCATTTTTATAGACTTTAAAGTGTTACAAGTACAAATACAAACTAAGATAACAATATAACTTACTTAGGGTTAACAAATTGTCTTAGTCTTGTTAAAGTACAGGCATGTCTTATACAACACTTTTTAACATTACTTTCAAAAATAAAGGGTTCGACTCACTTATATGTATGTGTTTGTTTACTAAAAAATAGTAGTCTACATATTTATGTAATTCATTATCGTCAAATATAATACATTCAATTATCGAAAAATATCCAACATACCGGTTATAAACATTAAATTTAAACATTTCATGTATATAAACCATGTACTATTCTTATAAAATTATGTAAGATATGCATACGTATAAATTATGTATTACTCTTATAAAATTATATAAGATATGAATCTACTATCAGATTTTTTTGGGTTTTGGATTCGAATCGGGTCTGGAACGAATCTTGGATTTCGGGTTGGGTATCGGTTCAGTATACTTAAGATTCAAAACTCTTTCGAGTCTAAAACAAGATCCAGATGCGGATCCAAATCCAAAAATTTGTGTTCTCGAGTAACTTCACACGGATACGAATGGGTTGGGTATCCGCCGAGTCGGATAAAATTGCCATCCATATGCCATAGTTCAACTTAACCGAAACACCATAGATTTAAAAAAAGCTTAAATCACTGCAGGTGACATGCGTTGTGCATGGATTGTTCCATATTTCTCTTTCTGTAGTTTTATCTGTATTAAGCCTAACTTGATTTCTTTTAGAAAAGAACCAATTCAAGCATATCTATCTAGTTAAACTAAAATTTGATGTTCTGCATCGGCTCCTTAATAACAATTTGAACATGAGTTTATTCACAGACATTTCGAGTTGAGTGTAACACGATTCGAATTCGATCGAGTGAGTGATGCACTATTTTGCACATATTTTAAACTTATCAAAATATCATTTTTAAAATGACTCACAAGATTCACAGTCCCACATAAAAATTACAATTTAAAATTCTATACCTGTTGGGAGTGAATAAGTGTTATGCCTAACTAATACTGATTTTAAATGTTACCAAGTATTTATCAAACTGTTGAGACATATTATTGTTAAGTTCAGATTATTGTTAAGTTCAGATTATTGTTGTCAGCATGCTCCCAGACGATAAGAAATACAGAAAAGTAATGCTAGCAAGTAAAGTAAACACAAAAATTAACCAAGTTTGACTCATATGTCTAGTGGTAAGATAATATATTATTAATTAATGAAATGATAGGATTACAAAATTTAATAATATATCTTCATTTCTCCTTTATCGCTGATATTAGTTTCCCTGAATCAAATGCTCTCTAAAATCTATGGTAACACAAGTACAATTTTCTCTAGCAAATTAATTTTTAAACCCTTGTTATCCATGATCACTATGCAGCAGTAACAAAATTACCACTACAAGAAATATTGAATCAGACAATGGTTTTACACCGTTGTCTAAAAGATGAATATTTCGTTGTCTATCCGGGGGCGGTGTGTTTGGTACTCATACAATGGTTACGCACCATTGTAACAAATACATCACACAACTGAATATAAAGCCTTTATCTTATTTTATTCACACAACGCATATGACCCTTTCTAATATTCTACAAACAACAGTTTTCTAGCCGTTGTAACAATGTAGAGGCACAATAGTTAAAAATAGTGTTATGTGAATTGACTCCTACAACGGTTTATGTATTTATTTCATTTAGGATATACAGTTGTTAATTTACACAAGTTAGGTTTTCTGAACGACCCTTTTGTGTTAGGTAAACATGTCAAGCAAGTTTGTTACATTGACGACCCTCTTGAAAAATTCTGGTCAGTTGTATTAAAATTACCAAACAAGTTCGATGATCAAAGTGACGATGAAAATGAGGGATCCGTAGAAATTGAACTTGAAAATGAGGTAGATGTCACCATGTTCCCAACTGTTGATGAAGTCGAGGAAGAAAATAGCAGTTACATGCGGGAGGAAGAAGAGATGATTCAACTTCCATAATTATATCAACTGATCAGATGTTGCCTATAAGTGCCTATGTTATCCCCTTTGCTTATAATTTGTACTAAATCAAATTTGGTTGGACAGTTTATTGTAAGATTTGTTTTGGCATTGTTCTTGAAGGATTTGGTTTGATTTTTATCCAAGAATTGTTATATGTAATTTGTACCTTTCAGTTAGGTTGAGAAGTTTTTTGTACATCTGGTTTGACAACTTGTTGGAAGCATTTATTTGACAATGTTCTTAAAGCATTTGGTTTGCTTTTTGTCTAAAGATTTATGTTTTAGGCAATTTTTTTAAAACGCTCTGAAAATTAGACAACGGTTTTTCATAAAAGTTGTTGTAAAATATTTTCTAATGCAGGTGATTCAGACAACGAGTAAGACACCATTGTCTGAAACTCTTTTACTCAACAGGGGTGATAAACTATTGTCTGTTATGCTTTGTTTCTAACATTGGTTTTTCTGCACTATTGTCTCAAATAAATAACACATTGGTACCGGAAAACCGTTGTCTAAGTTGCACAACAGTCCTTAAAACCCATTGTGTAAAACCATAGAAAGCACACCGGTTTATTGTGACCTAAACAACACTTGTACCAATAGATGTCACACAATGAGGATAAATACAACCATTGTCTCATTGGAGCACAGGGGCACCATTTAGACAACAATTTCGAATAAGTTAAATCACCATTGTGTGAAACAGAATGATACAAGGCTTTTTGGTCAACTACCAATTAATCGTTGTGATTTTTTGAGACAACAGTTTTATTGGCCACCATTGTGTAATAGGTGTTGTCTGATTCAGTTTCTGGTGTAGTGTACATATTGAACAATGTAAGTTTAAATGAAAAATACAACTCAAATTATGAACTCGATTATAGATATATGTGTTTACTAATAAAGATCAAAATGAAATGATCTAATAAATGCAAAGTTGTATATTCACAAAGTTATGGTGTATACTCCGGGATTAAATATAAAAATGAGTACAACAAAGAGTATAATAGAATATGTTAATTAACAAATACATAAACAATCATAACGATCGTGATCTATATCTCACATGTATTTGTTATTAATTTGAATAGTAATATATCTTTATAGACTAAATAACCTGAATAAGTAGATAAGATCTTTGAACAAAAACACTTGTTTATTTGAAATCCAAAATAGGAAGTGTAGTTTACATAAAACTAGTTTAAAATTCGTGTGATGAGCAGGATAGTACTGTTTTTTTTTTGTGTTATATAATTTTTAAAAATTTATTTTGAATTAAATTCTTAATTTTGTTCATTAAAAAATTTAAATAATATGATTTCATGATATTATATTAATACATATATATGTTCATAATTTTTAAGAAGGGTTAAACCTAGTTAAAGTAATAACCGTGTATCGGAAAAAAATATTATTATTGCGATACGTGAAAAAGACAATATTACTCGTTGAACGATAGAGTTTTATTGATAGTTCTACGTGTGTTTTAAAAAATAATATTTAAGTTTTTATGAAAGTTTATTTTTAGTTCAGATTAATAGGGTATACTTAGTCTAATATTAATTTCATTTATTCCGAATCAGTGGTTTATATTATTTTATTTAGCCCGGTAGTTAATACCCCGATCAATTCAAACTAATTATTTTGATTTAATTATAATTTTTTTAAGTCCGGATTAATAAGATAATTATATTTTAACTGGTCAAATAATTTTTTATTTTAATTTTGTGTTAGTTTGGATCAAAATCGTATAATATTTTTTATCTTGGATAATTATTATATATTATTTTGTATACCTTATTTCAATAGTATACTTTTTTAGCCAGATTATTGATATTTATTATTTTGTCTTAGCTTGTCTTAGACCCATGCACGTTATATCAACCAAATTCAACTAATTATATTTAGTATGTTTAAATTTATTTTAAGCCGTAATAACAATTAGAATAATCTTTAGTATCAATTATAATGATATAAAGTTCGACATAAAATAGAATTTAAATTATTAAAGTCATAAAGGAAGTTGACTTCCTTATCAATTAAAATTAGAATTTATCGTCCGACCAATCAATCGGCAAATTAGAATTAGAATAATTAAATAAGGATAATTAAGTAATTTCAGCAAGTAACGATCGACCGACTACCAAATTTTTAATGTTTGACTTTTTATAATATAATATTGGTCGACCGATTAAACTAACCAATCAAAATTTTAATATTTCGTCTATTATAATATAATATAAATAAATAAATAGTATACTATAGATGTACAAGATAAATTTTTAAGGTAATAATGTTACTTTTCATCCCCTTAAAAGAAAATTTTAATATCTACTCGTAACATTTTTTGCAGTAAAATATATTAATATTATATTTAGCTGAATGTTTTGCGGGAGCAAGAAGAAGAAACACCATAGACTCTAGACTCTTGCTTAATTTATGGAAGAAGTATAATAGAAGTGTAACTCCCATATTGGTTGGTTTAATATTAAATTAACAAAAAGGGTAATTAAGTAATTTCAGCAAGTACCGACCAATAGACTACCCAACTTTTAATGTTTCGTCTAATAGTATAGATATAGATTGCTTAAAAATAAATTTTGAATATTTAGGAAACAGATTTGAATGAAGTACGTAAAATCTTTTTGAACTCTAATATTGTACACTATATGTATAAATAGGGTTTTTTTGAAAAATACCCAAGATTAAAAATATTTTTACAAAAATACTGTCATTTTTTGAAAGAATTTGCAAATATACTTTTTAATTTGCAAAAATACTATTTTCATTTTTTTTACAAAAATACGGTTTTATGGCAACTAGAATCAACTGGATGCAAATTTTGACGAGTTTCCGTAACTACATGCAAACTTAAATCAACCAAAAAAACTTTATTTAATTAGTTGTGTATCTAATTGATTTTGGTTGATTTCATATTTTTGCCAAAAAAATCAGAAAATGGTAAAATCATAAAAATAATATAAAAAAATTAGTATTTTTAGTAAATTTTCTAAATATAATAGAGGACTCACAAAACAAGATTTATTTTGAGAATAACATTTTATATTACACACACCCGGTCAGCCTGCTATCAAGCCTTGTTAACTTGTTACAGTTTTATAAGCTTGTTTTTCTTTAGAAAAAGTTTTATAAGCTTGTTCATAAGATATTCTTAGTTATTCTTTCCAAAATGGAATACTACAAGTATATATACATACATGTAAAAAAATGCATAGACACAAAACGAAAGTTACATTCAGTTGTTTTTCTTCTATGCAATTAATATCAAGTTTTAAACATTTTGAACTTTATTATCCACTATAATTTTATTTTTAATTTTAATTCTATAAACATGACTCTATTTTAGAAAGACATAAGGGATATAATGTAAAATAAATAATACTAAATTTTATTAAAAAGTATTTTAATTCAATTATTGCCAACAAATGATTTATAAGAGATCAATTAATTTCTAATTATGTTTATTTTAATAATTGTATGATTATTTCATTTAAATATTAAAAGTTATCTATTCTAATAATAATATCAAGTTAATTTTTTTATTCTTAAAAAATCGAACCATTATATATCCTAAAAAATTGAGAATTTATCCATAACGATCAAATCACAGTAAATGCATATATCAATTTGATAGGGAAGAAAATAAGGCCTGGGTATGTAATTAATGTTGCATTAATCATATCAGAATTGGACCAACAATTAGTCTCATTTGAGAAGGCCCAAAACCCTGAATATTAATTAATTTCATAATTAATTAATAAGGGATAAGTCAGCTGATAAGATGAGTCTTAGTGGAGAAATAAATCCTTGTAGATTGGTCTCCAAGGAACCTGGTGAGATAATGAATCAGCTTCCTACTTCTAAGGACTCCAGAGTCCATTCTAATTCTGAGACTTGACCACCAAGTCTCCTAACCCAAGTCCTATTCAAGGACTCCCAACATCTATATAAGGGGCATCACCCCACAGATCAGAACTACGTTTTTGACTTGATCATTGGCACACAGCAAGGTACGTAGGCATCTTGTAAGGCAGACCGAGTCACGAAACACAAGAGCAGTCAAATCGAGTATCGAAGCTCACGTACCTTAGTAATAAATACAGCAATTATTATACTTTAGTTTTTGATCCATAACATTTGGCGCCGTCTGTGGGAAAATGACAACAACCATGGTGAGAACACGGAGAACAAGCAGCGCCCTTGAAGGAGGAACACCTGCGGGGACAACCCAAACGATTTCGTCAGCCGTGGAGGTACCTCCGCATTCAACCTATGCTGCCACCCAAGGAGAAGCCCAGATAGGGGCAATTGAACCTCAGCCACAAGGGACGATTCCCTCGGCTACTCAAGGGACGAATTCCCAACTTTAGCAGCTACATAAACCTGTGAATTCTCGACCCGTTGGGCATGAGTATTCAACTATTATGACTACTAACCCCCCCTTATGGGATGCCCCTTTAGCCCGAGGTTGGAGGAAGTGGACATGCTAGACGGAGTGAAGCACGAGGGTGAACACTCCCTACATACAAGGTTTGGCTCCTATCCCGGAGGATCAAGAATTTTTTGGTCCTTATACTGAGAGAGACTCTGAATCTTCGAATGATGAAGTAGCCTCAAGAAGGAGACGTGCTGAAAAAGAGCTGATGGCTGATGGTAACCAACGTCCTAGGAGCACCCGAGGGGTGAATCCCCAAGAAGTGCGGGAGAGAATCAAGGCCCATGAGGCTGAGATTCAAAGGCTGAAGCGCGACTTGGAGGCGCACCAGGTTCCCAGGCCCCAATTACCACCTAGGGGGGAGAAATCCTCCTCCAATCATAGACCTGGATGGTCCGTCACAAAGAAGGGTTGTAGTCCAAAGAGCTGATCCAAGCAATCTTCTTCCCCTTGGAGATCATGATGATCCTACTCCACCATTTACTGAAGAGATAATGAATGCCCATATCTCAAGGAAGTTCAAGATGCCCACTATCAAAGCTTATGATGGCACGCGAGATCCCGCTAATTATATCAGGACATTCTCTAACTCACTGTTGTTGCAGCCCGTGAATGACGCTATTAACTGTCGGGCCTTTCCTCAAACCCTGTCGGGTATGGCTCAAAGATGGTATAGTCATTTGCCCCCGAACTCTATTGGGTCCTTCAAAGAATTAAGTAAGGATTTTATTAAGCAGTTCATCAGCAGGAGAGTGCATGAGAAAAGTTCAGCATCCTTCATGAGCATTGTGCAGGGAGCGAAAGAATTCTTGAGAGACTATCTGAATCGTTTCACGAAGTAAGCTTTAAAAGTCCCGGGCCTTGATGACAAGGTAGCCATGATAGCACTGCAACAGGGAACTGGGGATGAGTTCTTTAAGATGTCATTGGCCAAGCGCCCCCCTGAAAGCATATTACAGCTCCAAGATAGGGTCGGGAAGTACATCAAAGTGGAGGAGAGCATAAGGAAGACAGTATTGAGTAATGAGCCCACTGGAGGCAAGAAGCGAAAAACTGATCTGGAATATATTGAGCAAAATCCTGATTCAATCCCAAAGAAGGGAGGACCTGGACAAAAGTTCACTGAATACGCCAAGCTGAATGCTCCTAGAAGCCAGATCTTGATGAAAATCGAGAAAGATCAAGATATTTGTTGGCCTAAACCCTTGAAGGCTGATCCTGCCAAGCTAGATAAGAGCAAATATTGTAGATTTCACAAAGATGTTGGTCATGACACCGATGAGTGTAGGCAACTAAAAGATGAAATAGAATTCCTCATTCGGAAGGGAAGATTGAACAAGTACACTGGGGAAGGAAGAGATAGGAATAACAATGGGAGAAAGAACTTTGAAGATCATAGGAGGGACCAAGATGATCAGGGGCGGAATTCCCAGCCTAGGTGACCTGTTATAAATGCAATCTTTGGAGGACCGTGACCCCGAGGGCCTGTGATAAACACAATTTTTGGAGGACCAACTGCTGCTAGATTATCCAAGAACTCCAAGAAAGCATATACCAGATAAGTTATGCATATTGTTGGGGAAGCCCCGAAGAGGGCTAGGACAGGAGTAACAATGGCTTTTGATGATTCTGACCTAGAGGGTGTGAAATTTCCCTATGACGACCCATTGGTCATAACACCGATAATAGGAAACAGCCCGGTTAAGAGGGTCCTTGTGGATAATGGTGTTTCAGTGGATATCTTGCTCCATGACACCTTTTTAAGGATAGGTTATAATGATTCTCAACTAACCCCGACCGATATGCCAATATATGGATTTGCGGGAGTGGAGTACCCCGTGGAAGGGATAATCAAGTTGCCAACAACCATAGGACAGGAACCAAGACAAGCAACACAGATGTTGGACTTTGTGGTGGGGAAGGCTAGTTCAGCTTACAATGCTATCATAGGGAGAACAGGGATACATGCCTTTAAGGCAATCCCTTCTTCCTACCATTCAGTTATGAAGTTTCCCACCCGGAATGGGATTGGAGAAGAGAGAGGATATCAAAAAATGGCTAGAAGTTGTTATATAGCCTCTTTGAGGGAAGATGGAGTCGGGGGGGAAGTTATGCTTATTGAAGATCTGGATATCCGAGAAAATGATGAAAAAAGAGGGAAACCAGTAGAAGACTTGGTTTCGATTCCTTTAGCTCCCGAAAATCCTGAGAAAGTGACTTTCGTTGGAGCCACACTAGAAGAGCCCCTTAGAGGGAAATTGGATAAAATTTCTGCAAGAAAATAGTGATGTGTTTGCATGGTCGGCAGCTGATATGCCAGGCATAGACCCGAAACTGATTACTCACAAGCTGAATGTGGATCCGAGTCGGAAAACGGTGAAGCAAAAGAAAAGAAGTTTTGCTCCAGAGATGCAAGAAGCTATAAACAGGAAGTAGAGAAGCTCTTAGAGGCAGGTTTCGTTGAGGAGATACAATTTCCAGAATGGTTAGCAAACCCTGTAATGGTGAAAAAGGACAATGGAAAATGGAGGATGTCAGTGGACTTCACTGATCTGAATGACGCATGCCCTAAGGACTGTTTCCTGTTGCCAAGGATAGATACTTTGATAGATGCCACTGCTGGACATGAGATGCTAAGCTTCATGGATGGATTTAGTGGATACAATCAGATCAAGATGCACAAGGACGACATCCCAAAGGTATCATTCATCACTGACTTTGGTGTTTATTGTTATCTTGTTATGGCATTTGGTCTCAAGAATGCAGGAGCCACCTATCAAAGGTTGGTAAATAAAATTTTTAAGGATCTTATTGGCAAGACCATGGAGGTTTATGTTTATGACATGTTAGTCAAGAGTCTAGTGAAGACTGACCATATAACCCATTTGAGGGAAGCTTTTGAGGTCCTGAGATACCACAAGATGATGCTAAATCCTGCAAAGTGTGCTTTCGGAGTAGGATTTGGAAAATTTTTGGGATTGATGGTCTCCAAGAGAGGAATCGAGGCCAATCCCGACAAACTAAAGGCAATCCTAGACATGGAGCCACCAAAAACTATCAAAGATGTTCAAAAGCTCACTGGAAGGGTTGCAGCGTTGGGACGATTCATCTCCAAATCTGGGGACAAGTGCTTGTCGTTCTTCAAGTCCTTAAAAAAGGTTAAGGATTTTGTATGGAGTGAGGAAAGCCAGAAAGCATTCGAGGAATTAAAGAAATATATGGCCCAGGCCCCGTTGTTGGCCAAGCCATCTTTGAATGAAGTTTTATACTTGTACTTGGCCGTTTCCGAGAATGCCTTGAGCGCTGTATTGGTTAAGGAGGAACTGAAAATCTAGAAACCCGTATACTATATCAGCAAAATTTTGCATGGAGCTGAGTTAAATTATTCAACTATTGAGAAGTTTGCCTAAGCCTTGGTAATGGCTTTGAGAAAGTTGTGTCCTTACTTTCAGGCTTATAAGATTGAAGTGCTAACAAATCAGCCCTTGAGAAATATTATTCATAGTCCCAAGACTAGTGGGAGACTGAATAAGTGGGCAATAGAGGTGGGAGAATTTGACATCAAGTATAAGCCATGAACGGCAATAAAATCCCAGGCATTGGCGGACTTCGTGGTGGAATGTACCATACCCAATCAAGAAGTCAGGGGGCAGGAAGATACCATAACTCAAGACAAAGAAGTTGATAAGGGGGACAAAGAAAAGGATGATAAAGAGAAGGAATATTGGGTTCTCTATTTTGATGGAGCATCAAAAACAAATTCAAGTGGAGCAGGGTTAGTTTTACAAAGCCCCAATGGGTTCTTGATTGAATATGCTATGAAGTTAGACTTTACAACCACAAACAATGAGGCAGAATATGAAGCTCTGATAGCTGGCCTTGGCCTAGTAGGGACACTGAGAGTCAAGAACTTAAAGGTATGTGGAGACTCAAAGTTGGTCATATCCCAGGTGAAGGGCGAGTTTGAGGCAAGGGATGATACGATGGCTAGGTACGTCCGCCTAGTAAGAGCTGTGATGACCCAATTCGATGAATGCCATGTTGAGCACATTCCAAGGGAGGAAAATGCTAAGGCAGATGCATTATCAAAGTTTACTTCATTTAAGATAGAGGAAAGTTCAGGAAGTGTATACTTCCACATTTTGAAAATACGGAGCATTGATGTTAAGCTTATAGCCCCTATAGGTCTGGGGACGTCATGGATAGATCCTATTAAGACCCATATTCAAACCGGTTGGTTCCAAATGATGCTACTGAAGCACGAAAGTTGGTTGTTCGAGCACTAAGATACTCCTTGATAGATGGGATTTTGTATAAAAGATCTTTTGTAGTTCCTTACTTAAGATGTCTCAGGACCGATGAGGCACGCTTGGCTCTTGAAGAAGTGCATGAAGGTATCTGTGGACAACACTTGGGGGGCAGAGCACTAGCTCATAAGATAACCCGTTTAGGCTTCTATTGGCTAGAAATGATGGCTGATGCCAAAGAGTATGTGAAGAAGTGTGACCGCTGTCAGAAACATGCACCTGTCGTTAGACAACCCCCGAGATGCTGACCTCCATCAACTCACCCATCCCCTTTTCTATGTGGGGAATGGATATACTTGGGCCTTTCCCCATGGCCATGGCACAAAGGAAGTTCCTGATTGTAGCCACTGATTATTTTACAAAGTGGATTGAAGCCAAGCCTTTGGTCAAAATCACTACTAAGTAGGTTGCACAATTCTTGTGGGAAAATATCATGTGCCGGTATGGAATTCCCCGCATCCTAGTCACCGACAATGAAACACAGTTCAATAACGAGGAATTCAAGAAGTTTTGTGAGGAGAATGAAATTGAATTACGATTCACCTCTGTGGCTCACCCATAAGCCAATGGGCAAGCAGAAGTGGCGAATCGAATAATCCTGGATGGACTAAAGAAGAGGATCGAGAAGTCGAGGAATAATTGGGTGGATGAAATACTCCCAATACTATGGGCCTATAGGACTACCTGTAGAGTCACGACTGGAGCAACTCCCTTCATGTTAGCATATGGGGCAGAAGCGGTTGTTTCCTGTAAAAATATCACATTCCTCTCCCAGGATTCAAGCTTTCAACACTGAGGAAAATGAGGAAGGGAAAATGTTAGCACTGGATCTAATCGACGAAGTACGAGATGAGGCATATGCGAAGATAGTGGAATATCAGAAAAAGGCTTCATTCTACTACAACCAAAGGGTTAAGGAAAGGTTCTTCAAACAGGGTGACTTAGTCTTGAGGAAGGTAGAAGCTTCCAGGTGTAGGGCAGAAAGGGAATCTTGCCCCAAATTGGGAAGGGCCATACAAGGTCAAAAGTGTTCAGGGTAGGGGAACCTACAAGCTTGAGACTATGGATGGTTTTGAAGTCCAGAGGACTTGGCATGCACAAAACCTGAAGATTTACTATTTGTAAAATAATTGAGCACGATTCTCACTTGTCAAGATGACAAGTATAAGGTTGAAAAGCACCTTGAAAGCTTTGCTTGCTTAGGATTTACATGTTTTAGTTTTATTTTGAGGTTTATTAAGACTTGTGTAATGGATGAATCCCAATAATTTGTGAAATTCAGAAAGTTTTTCGAAATATGTTTGAATTTCAGTAACAAGACAAGTAAACTAAGTGCATGAGATGAAAGCATAAAGTTCGATAAATAAAATAGGTTCAAATAAATAATACAAAGTCTAATAAGTCTCAAAGATAATATAAAATAAATAAGCCACGCAGGGCTAGAAAAGCTCTAAGGAGCAGAGGTGTCCCTCAGCATCCATATCATCATCTTCCCCGCTCTCGCTGGAAGTCTCAGTAGTCCCGGAAGAGGAAGAGCTATCATCTGCTGGCGGGTCTGGAAGATGACTCGGGAGGAGGAAGAAGCGGGTCCTGAGGAATACGATCCAAGAGGACCACTCGGGTACGGAACCTCTGTAGCAAAGTTTTGGAAAGCTTTAAAAAATAAATCTGGAAAAATAAATATTACTTGGAAAAATCTGGAAGAATCCAGAAGAAACCTCAGAAATTCCAGAATATTCTGGAAGTTGGGTTTGAAAATAAGGGCCCAGCCCATCTCATGGGCTCAAATTCTGGAAGGTTTCAGAAATAAGCTAGACAGAAAAGCCTAAAAAAACCAAGTGTTATTGGGCCTAGGAGAATAGAAGCCCAGCTAAGGGCCCAAAAGGGAGAGGCCCAATTCAGAAAAAGCCCAGTACAAGGTTCAATAAGTCAAGCCCAAGTCATGGGCCCAAATTCAAGTTGAAAGAAAAAATCCAGCCCAAGTTTAGGGCCCAGATCATGTATGTGGGCTTGAAATTCTAAAAAAAGAAAGAGCCCAATAAAGATAAGCCCAGAAAAATCAGGGACCCAAGATATTGTTTATTTAAAAAAAATCCTGATCCCATTCGACCAGAATTCTTATTGAATTTCTGGTCGAAAGGACTGAGGTCGAAAATGCCTTCGACTAGGGCTGAAATGAAGGGATAAATCGACCAGACTCTGACCCAATTCGACCAGAATCTCTATTTAATTTCTGGTCGAAATATCTGAGGTCGAAAGAGCTTCGACTAGGGTTAAAAAGAAGGCATTTATTCGGACAAAAACTCAAGATCCTGACCGAATTCGGTCAGGATTCTCTTCGAATCCTCCTGCCCGAAACAACCTTCGACCAAGGCATACAGAACCTTAATTCGACCAGGATCCTAGTCGAAAAGGATTCCTGGTCGAAAAAGGGAGTTAAAAAAAATATTAGATAAAATCATGGCCGAAATTCGACCAAGATTCCTACTCGAATGCTTTTAGTCGAAAATGCTGTCGACTTGGGCAATATAAAGCATAATTCGACCAGGATCCTGGTCGAATGAGGATTCCTGGTCGAACAGTAAAAAAAAGGAAGAAAAAGAAGGAAAATCCTGAAAATTACAGAAATTAAAGGAAATTTCTTGAATATTTTTCTGGAAAATATGAATATTCTCAGAAAATAAGAAATAAATCCAGAAATTAAAGGAAATTTCTTAAAAAATTTCTGAAAAATATTAATATTTTCATAAAATGAGGAAAAATTCCTGGAAATTAAGGAAAAATTCCAGAATTAAGAGAAAAATTCCTGGATATTGAAGGAAAAGTCCCAAAAATTAAGGGAAAATTCTGAAGATAAAGGAAAAATCCCAGAATTTCAGGGGAAATTTTAAGAAATTAAGATAATTCCTAAATAGTAGGGATAAAAGCAAATCAGTTGTAAATGTGTAGGTCGCTCCACACTTTACGCAAAAACTGATACCCTGTAAGGGAACAAATGAACTTAACTTCTGCGAAACCTAGTCACTGCTTTCCCAAAAGTTGCGGGGAAAATGATAGGGAATAAAATACGGCCTGGTTATGTAATTAATGTTGCATTAATCATATCAGAATTGGACCAACAACTAGGCCCATTTGAGAAGGCCCAAAACCCTGAATATTAATTAATTTCATAATTAATTAATAAGGGATAAGTCAGCTGATAAGATGAGTCTTAGTGGAGAAATAAATCCTTGTAGATTGGTCTCCAAGGAACCTGGTGAGATAAGGAATCAGCTTCCTACTTCTTAAGACTCCAGAGTCCATTCTAATTCTGAGACTTGACCACCAAGTCTCCTAACCCAAGTCCTATTCAAGGACTCCCAACATCTATATAAGGGGCCTCACCCCACAGATCGGAACTACGTTTTTGACTTGATCCTTGGCACATAGCAAGGTACGTAGGCATCTTGTAAGGCAGATCGAGTCATGAAACACAAGAGAAGTCAAATCGAGCCTCGAAAGCTCACGTTCCTTAGTAATAAATACAAGCAATTATTATACTTTAGTTTTTTATCCATAACACAATTATAAAGATGATAGAATTCATCAATTAATAATCACATAGTAACTAAAATGAATTATAATTTAATTTTTATTTAATAAAATTACATATTGAAAATACACCTAGAGGGGTGGTGAATAGGTGATTATGGCTAACTAGGATTACTTTTAAATTTTACCCTGATAATAGCTTACTGAGATTTTACCAATGGAACTATAAACTGACAATGATAGTAAGCTGAGATGACTAAATGCAATGCAGAAAATAATGTGCAAAAAAGTAAATAGAACACACAAGAATTTTAGCCAGGTTCGACCCCTAAGCCCCTATGGTCTACGTCCTGGTCCTTACCAACTTGGTAAGAGAATATATTATTGATCAATGAAAGTTACAACTACAAGATACAACAATATATCTCCCATTATCCCAGCTGCTGATAATGGCTTGCTGAAACCCAGTTTAAGAACCTGCTCTCTAAGTACTATACTACCCCGTAGTACAAAACTCCTCTAGCAAGTACCACTAAACCCTTTTTTTCCTTAGCCAACTTATACAGCAACAAATCAATACAATTTGAATAATACAAATCAATGGTAAAGTTTACAACTCAAACTATAGACTCTCTTCAATAAAATACGTGTATATAATTCAGAGCTCGAGAGTATTTTAGAAATAATAAAGTTCAGGAGTTGTATGTGTTTTTGCTTGCAAATCGTCAGTCATAAAAACTGCAAGAAACCTCATATATAAACATACATTAACGTTTGAAACAACCTCAACAAATTACAATGGCTAGAATCCAATTCTACCAGTTTAAAATCGTTGGGATGGTTTCCAACTTTCATGTATACGTTAGATAGAAGAGAAACAAAGAAGAACAACGTTCAAAAAATATCACTTCTATTTTGTAGAGTATAAAACATATGAACAGAAAGAAGAAGATATAGTTTGATAGAAAAACAAACTCCTATAATTTAGGAAATTAATTTGAATAAGTTAAAACGAATTATACTTGAGCTCTATATATATATAATGCACGTATATCTATTAGAAAAGTCCTTACAACTGATATAAAAGAAGTTCCTATAAAATCTCCATGAAATTTGACTTCCTTGTTGAATCTGAACTGTGCATCTTGGCTTGCTGTTATTCTGAAAATTGTGATCATAGCTTGCTGAAATAGATCACTGACTTATGACAGCTTGTTGTCATGATACTTAAAAAGCAATGGCATTAAGCTGTTATATCCTGCAAATATTCTCAAATAACAACATGATAGCTTGCTGTGTTGTGATCATCAAAACTAAGGAGTTACAATCTCCCCCTTTTTGATGATTACACACATTTAGGAGAATTATAAAAACTCCCCCTAAATCTATGCATAACCCAGAATTTATAACCTGTTACTGCAATTAAATAAACTATAAATGACACATGCATATCCAAACATAACTAACAAACCAGCATATCACCAAGTCTTAAAAATCAACAGTTAAAGCAAAAACAATCAGTAGCAAGCCTTAACAACCATCATAAACAAAGTAGCAAACACAGACATAAGCTAACAGAAACACAATAGCAAACACAGAAACCAAGTCATAAACAAGTATTTTAAAAACAGAAATCTCCTAAATTTCTCCCCCTTAAAGCATCAAAAAGATTCATGTTGAGGGCTGATCAGAAGTGTTGACAGCATCATCCTTTGGAGAAAAATAAGCATCTTACTGATCTTCATTTTCCATATCTCCAGCAGCATTAACCAAGTCATCCTATCCAGTCTCCAAATCTGCATTTGAGTGAGAAGCAGAGGGTTTTGCAGCAGACATGAAATTGAGCATAATGTCTTTCAAACCCTTAATCTCAGTCTTGAGCTGATTTACTTGTTCTGTAGTAGCAGCCATATGACCAAAAAGCAAGGTATTATCATCTTGAATACCCTTAAGCATCTAAATAATTTCAGACTCGGAGTGGCTAGAAGGAGCAGCAATAGTAGGGGTTTCAGTAGGTAGAGTGGGAATGATCCTGACCAACTCACCATTTTCAATATGCAAGTTGGACATTACAATTGTTTTAGCATCCAACACCTCCTTGGTAGACAACTTATCAGCAGACATAAGATCAATCTTAAAAGAGTCAAAAATCTTGGATAATAACAAACCATAAGACAGCCCTATTTTCTTCTGATTCACAGCAGCTAGCATATTCTTGAGTATCAAATGAGACAAGTCAAAGGCCCTACCAGCTAGAATCATGGCAACCACTATCACATCCTGACAACTGAAAGTGGATTTGTTTCCACCTCTAGGACACACATTAGCATGACAAATTTTAAACAGAAAATGAACCATTGGAGTAACTAAGGTAAGTGGATGGAGGTTGGGGGTTATGTTCCACATTGCTGTCAGATCCTAAGAGACACTTAAACTGATCCATAATAGAAAAATCAGGTAACACAACATAACCCTTTCTAGTAAAAACCTCAATTTCAGTGGGATTCTCAAACTTAATTAACGAACTAAGAAAAGGAGGGTTCAAATGAATACACTTATCACGAACTATAGACACACAATTATCAAACTTATCCTCATGCAAATTGGCATAAAATTCATGAACTAAATCAGGATAATAAACTTTCGGTAAATCAAGCACGAAATTGTCCATACCAACAGTCTTAAACAGAGCTAAGGCACTAGATTGTTGAAGAAGCTTACCATTAACCGGAATACCAGGAAGAATGGGACGATATTCCAATGCATTTTCGGTAAACCTCTGTTCCAAATCAGGCGAATCAAATGAGAGAGCTAGCTTGAGCTTCTTGGAATCGGGGGTTTGAGACACTTCATCGGCACTTTCATTTCCCAAATCGACCACAGTGTTATCTTGTTTAGAGACAGAGCGATTGGCGAGGAGGGCTGATTTCCTTGTTGTACGAACCATGATGAAAGCGAATATTGACGATTTTGGAGAGAAGACAGTAAGAACGAAAATAACTGGGCGGCGGTGAAATGGACAAGTGAAACCCTAACCCGTGTTTTGATAGACTTTTTAGGGGAGAATTTAGGATAAGATTTAAAAACAAATTATAATTCATCCTAAATCTAACACTTATCAAAATAAAATTTTATGTCTATCCAATTAATAAGTAACACATAAAATATAATCCCTAAAAAAAACTTAAAGAAACACCACAGCATATAACAAGCAATAATGTCAGATAATTACATATCAAAATTAATAAATTAAATTAATCACAAATTATGACACTTAATAAACAATCATAGTAAGCTAACATGAAAAATGATAGTAATCCAACATTACCAAATTTCCAATGATAGCTTGCCATTATACACTGCACATGCCAAGCTTCCCTTCGAATGGTAGAAAATCTTGCTTCGCCAAGGGGTTTTGTAAAGATATCTGCCAATTGATATTCAGTAGGTACAAAAACTAATTCAATCTTACCTTTGGCAGCATTATCTCTCAAGAAATAATGACGAATATCAATATGCTTTGTTCTTAAGTGATTCACAAGATTCTTTGATATATTGATGGTGCTAGTATTGTCACAATAGATTGGAACTTTGCCCCACTTGACTCCAAAATCTCGTAGATTTTGAATCATCCATAAAATTTGAGAGCAACTAGCTACCAGCTGCCAAATACTCACCTTCTGTTGTGGATAATGCAACTGAAGTTTGTTTCTTACTTTGCCAAGATACAAGACTTTGTCCTAAGTATGTACAAACACCACTTGTGCTCTTTCTATCAGTCTGACATCCTGCATAATCTGCATCACCATACCCCACAAGATCAAAGGTGCTTGTAATAGGATAAAATAACCCATGATTAATAGTCCCACTTAAATATCTAAATATTCTTTTAACTGCATTTAAGTGTGATTCCTTAGGTCTAGCTTGAAAACTGAGCACAAACATATACACTATACATGGTATCAGGCCGAGAAGCAGTAAGATATAAAAGACTACCAATCATACCTCTATACTTCTTGATATCAACATCTTTACCTTTCTCATTCGATGTCAGCTTGCTATTTTGGTTCATTGGAGTAGATTTTGGCTTGCCATTGTCAAAACCAAACATGGTCAGCAAATTCTTGACATATTTTGATTGATGCACATAAATTCCATCTTTAGATTGCTTGATTTGGAGCCCCAAGAAATAATTGAACTCACCCATCATGCCCATTTCAAATTCACTGCGCATGCACTTAGAAAACCACTTACACATTGAATTATTAATGGATCCAAAAATTATATCATCTACATATATCTCGACAATCAAAATATCATTACCATTTTGCCTAGTAAATAAAGGAGGATCGATTTTACCTCGAATGGATCCATTTTTGATCAAAAACTTACTAAGCCTCTTGTACCAAGCCCTTGGTGCTTGCTTTAAGCCATATAATGCCTTCTTGATCTTGTAAACATAGTCCGGATATTGTTCATGTTCAAAACCAGGGGGTTGCTTGACATAAACTTCTTCTTCCAGAAATCCATTAATAAAAGCACTTGTAACGTCCATTTGATGTAGCTTGATCTTCTTGTAGCATGCATAAGCAAGAAGCATCCTAATTGATTACAATCTAGCTACTAGAGCATAAGTTTGATCAAAGTCATTTCCTTCTTGTTGGTTATACCCTTGTGCCATGAGCCTTGCTTTATTTCGAGTAACAGTACCAAATTCATCCACTTGATTCTTGAAAATCCATTTTGTACCAATGACTGGATCATTCTTTGGTGGCTTGACAAGTTCCCAAACATCACATCTTTCGAATTGATTGAGTTCTTCTTGCATAGCCGTGATCCAATTTTCATCTTCAAGTGCTTCTTTGACATTCTTGGGTTCCTCTTGAGCTAGAAATGCCGCATAAGCACAAAAATTTGCAGTGCCTTTTCTTGTCTCGAGTCCATCAGCAATATCACCAATAATCTATTCTTGAGGGTTATTCTTCACTGTTCGTGTAGCTTTTGGCAATGAATGCTTTGAGATATCTTCATGTGAGGTCTTCCTTATCTTAGATGAAGGAGCTAAGTTTTCACCATCATAGATTGGCATTTTATCCTTTGCTCTATTTCCTCTAGGACCATCAAGAGTCATCTTTGCCATCTTTATAATTGCATCATCAAATGGAGTAGAAGGTTATGCTTGTTGATTTCCAGTGGTAGTTTCAATTTCAGCTTGCTATTTTACAGAATCAGTCTTTGTTTCAGCTTGTTATTTTGGAGTAGCCTTCTCTGTTTCAGCTTGCTGTTGTCCAGCTTCACCTGCATCATCTTCCTCGTCTCTTGGAAGATCATTGTTAGGTTCTTAAAAAGTAACATCTATAGATTCTTCAACAATATGCTTAGATAAATTATAAACTCTATAGGTTTTACTATTCATAAAATAACCAAGAAAAATAGCTTCATAAGATTAGCATCGAATTTACCATCATTACCAATTGTCTTAAGCACAAAACACTTTGAGCCAAAGATTATGAAGTAACTAATCTTGGGCTTCTTTTTCTTGAGCAATTCATGTGGAGTCTTGTCCAAAATAGGCTTTATCAAGACTCTATTCAAAACATAGCATGTTGTGTTGACTGCTTCTGCCCAAAAACTTCTAGGTAGTTTGCTTTCTTGTAATAATGTCCTTGCTGTCTCTTGCAATGACCTATTCTTGCATTCCACCACACCATTTTTTTGTGGAGTCCTTGGAGCCGAGAATTCATGTGATATTCCTCTTTCTTCATAATAAGTAACAAAGTCTTTTTGGAATTCATAACCTCGATTACTCCTTATACCTACAAGCTTTGTATTGAGCTTATTCTCAAGTAACTTAATTAGTTTTTCAAACTCATTAAAAGCAGCATCTTTAGTTCTAAGAAATAATACCCATGTAAAACGAGAATAATCATCAACAATTACAAAACAATATTGCTTACCTCCAATACTTTTATAAGCTTCTGGACAAATAAGTCTAAATGCAAAAGTTCTAAGGGTTTAGAAGTAGATACAATCTTCTTTGCTTTGTGATTACTTCTAATTTGCTTGCCTAATTGGCATGTCGAACACACCTCAGTCTTGACATACTTGATTTTGGGTAAACCTCTAACTAGCTTCTTCTTTGAAAGCTTGTTAAGCAAGTCCATGTGAGCATGACCCAATCTTATATGCCAAACATAAGGATCTGTGTCTATTACAGCAAGACAGCAAGTTGTTTTCTGGAACTCAAAGTCCAAAATATATATATTTCCTTCCCTTCTAGCAACTAGGGGGACTTTGTTAGTACCAATAGTAATAGTACACTTATCAATACCAAAGTTAACAGTATGACCATCATCATATAACTGACTTATGCTAAGTAGATTATATTTAAGGCCTTTAACATATTAAACTTTATCAATTGAAATGTGTTTATTACCTATTTTACCTTTTCCAAGGATTTGAAGAGTTTTGCTATCGCCAATAGTCACTCTTCCACCCTTTTTCATCTATAGACTCAAGGATTGTGCTTTGTCTCCACTCATATGTATAGTACATCCGCTATCTAAGATTCATTGAGTTGATTTGACTCGAGCGGCAAGACACATCTACAAAACAAATAAAACAACTCAACCTTTTGATACCCAAAGTTTGTTGGGTCAGATATGGTTAGCAGATAAACATATAAAACATATAAATCAGATTTCTTTATCCATTTTGGATAAATCTAGGTGATTTAACTCTGCCAGCCTGATGATAGTAAGTTGTCTTTGTTCTGCCATTCTGACCATAGTAAGCTGTTTTCTATTTGTTTCCTCCATGGTATGATTTCTGTCCATTCTGAACTCTGCAATGTTTTTCCAGATGCCCTTTCTTTCCACATCTGTTGCATATCTTCCAAGGCATAGCATAATCATAGGGTATGCCATGTTTTCCTTCATATCTTAGAGCTTTGTCCTTCTTGTTGGCATTCATTCTAATTACTTCTCTGACCAATGGAATATTTGTGTTGTTCATCATTGACTTGAGACTCTCTTCTCCTTGAACAAAAGATCCCATGCCCCTTTTTAGATCCTCAACTTCCTTTGTGAGGAGATCAATCTTTTCAGCTTGCTGAGATGGTTCTTCTGCTTAATTTGAAGGTGTTGCATTTATTGATTCTCTAAGTTTGAACAGCTCCAACCATTCATCCCTTGCTTCAATCTCCTTCTTTAACTATGTGATCTCCATTAATTGAGTCTTGTTTCTTTTGAGGAGAATTGAGAATTTTGTTGAAGTTTTCCACATGACTGACTTTAGCTTGAAGATCCTTGATTTCAGCCTCTTTGTCAGCTTGTACCTTCTTGTCAATCCAAGTATCCACTTTGCTCATCAAATCTTGAACCATAGTATTGAGATAATTATTCTTCTCTTTTAGCTCGCTATTTTCAACTTTAAGAGAATAATATTCTCCCATAGATACATTCTCACATTCCTGCATGGTTAGTGATTCCAAAACAATATTTTCAGAAGATAAATTATATTTACAAGAGTTTACCTCACTCTGATCTTCTTCTGAATCACTTTCTAGGTAGCCACTTTCTGAATTTCCTCGAACAGAATCATCATCAAGTCCAACTAGGGCAAGATTAATCATGTCTCCACTTGAATCATCACTGGAAACCGAGTCATCATCACTCCAAGTCATTAGAGCTTTAGCTTTCTTCTTATCCTTGAAGACAATTTGCTGTTTTGACTTCAGTTTGTAGCAGTCCCGCTTATAATGGCCTGGCTTTCCACATTCAAACCATGTCTGATCTTTAGAATCCTTGTTGACCTTTTTGTTGTTGGAAAATCTGCCTTTATCTCTTTTCAGCTTGTACTTCTTCTCGATCATCTTTCTGATCTTCCTGGATATTAAAGCTAGTTCTTCGTCTGACTCATCTTCAGATTCCAGTAAGCTGTCATTAGTGTGAAGAGCTAACTGCTTTATTTGAGTAACTGGAGCTTGCATAGAACTTGATTGGCTTTCCTTGATTTTGCTTTCAAATTGTTCTAATTCTGCAAACAGAGCCAATTGATCCATAATATCTATAGTTGGAGAGGATTTCAAAGCAGTTACCTTTGGTTCATAGATAAATGGACATCACTAAGTATCTTCATGTTAATTCCCTCTTGAGGGATATGTTTGCCAAGTTGCTTTAAAGCATTCAGATTTGTCTGGAATCTAGCTTGACTTTCTCGAATAGTTTCTCCATCTCGAAGCTTGAAATTTCAAAAATCATTCATTAGTTTGCTCAATTTCACCTTCTTTAAGCTCTTGGATCCTTCGTGATACAATTCCAGAGTATCCCATATCTTTTTAGCTGATTTTCATGAAGAGACTTTATCACATTCACTAGGACATAACCCATTCATGAGAGAATTCCTAGCCTTTCCATTGAAACTGTATTTGAGTAGTTCAGCCTCCGTGAGATCATCAATGTTTTTCACTTTGCCTTCCTTGTCCTTGAATTCAAATGGACCCTTCTGAACAACTCTCAAAGCTAGTGGCTCCCTGATAGATACACTTCCATACGACCTTTTCACCAGTTGTAGTTTTCTGTACCAAGCAAAAGAGGTGCTCGGTAGTCTGAGGTTCCTTCGGGATATTTGTCAGCCATTTTGATCGAATACTATTCTTTTTACAGAAAGATTAGTATACCAATGCTATGATACCAACTAAAAATACACCTAGAGGGGGGTGAATAGGTGATTATGGCTAACTAGGATTACTTTTAAATTTTACCCGATAATAGCTTACAGAGATTTTACCAACAGAACTATAAACTGATAATGATAGTAAGCTGAGATGACTAAATGCAATGCAGAAAATAATGTGCAAAAAAGTAAATAGAACACACAAGAATTTTAGCCAGGTTCGACCCCTAAGCCCCTATAGTCTACGTCCTGGTCCCTTACCAACTTGGTAAGAGAATATATTATTAATCAATGAAAGTTACAACTACAAGATACAACAATATATCTCCCTTTATCCCAGTTGTTGATAATGGCTTGCTGAAACCCTGTTTAAGAACCTGCTCTATAAGTACTATACTACCCCGTAGTACAAAACTCCTATAGCAAATACCACTAAACCCTTGTTTCCCTTAGCCAACTGATTCAGCAACTAATCAATACAATTTGAATAATACAAATCAATGATAAAGTTTACAACTCAAACTATAGACTCTCTTCAATAAAATATGTATATATAATTCAGAGCTCGAGAGTATTTTAGAAACAATATTTCAGGAGTTGTATGTGTTCTTACTTGCAAATCGTCAGTCATAAAAACTGCAAGAAACCTCATATATAAACACACATTAACAGTTTGAAACAACCTCAACGAATTACAACGGCTAGAATCCAATTCTACCGTTTAAAATCGTTGGGATGGTTTCCAACGTTCATGTATACGTTAGATAGAAGAGAAACAAAGAAGAACAACGTTCAAAAAATATATCTTCTATTTTATAGAGTATAAAATGTTTTAACAAAAAGAAGAAGATAGAATTTGATAGAAAAACAAACTCCTATAATTTAGGAAATCAATTTGAATAAGTTAAAACGAATTACACTTGAGCTCTATATATATAATGCACGTATATCTATTAGAGAAGTCCTTACAACTGATATAAAAGAAGTTCCTATAAAATCTCCATGAAATTTGACTTCCTTGTTGAATCTGGACTGTGCATCTTGGCTTGCTGTGATTCTGAAAATTGTGATCATAGCTTGCTGAAATAGATCACTGACTTATGACGGCTTGTTGTCATGATACTTAAACAACAATGGTATTAAGCTGTTATATCCTGCAAACATTCTTAAATAACAACATGATAGCTTGTTATTATTAATATTCTAGTATTAATATTTTTAAAACAGATTATTTTATTTTAAGTTAAACAAACCGAGTAGAGTTTAACAAATTTGAGTCGGGATAACAAGTGTAAACTTTAGCACAAGTTCATTTACTTACCGTACATTTTTTTATATTCAAACTTGGATTTACTTAATTTAAGACTGAGATGGCTTGACCTGAAATAAGTTGAACTCGAGTGTGTAATAGAAAGGAAAGGAAAAAATATTAAATAAATAAACAAGTCAAGATCTTCAATGATATAATTTGGGTAAATATTTGAGTACAATTTTTATAAAGTGGATTTTAAAAAATTACCAAGACTGAAATTTATGTTCGGATAGTAAATGAGTGAAGTTGGAGTTTTTAACTAATTTTTTATTTTATTAAGTTTTTAACGAGTTTTCAAGTGTAACAATTTTTTAAGGAATATCGAAGGGTATAAAGTTATTTTAACAAGTTTTCAAGTTTTAACTATTTTAAAAATATGATCCCATTATTATATCAATAAATCATTATTTAACCTAAAAAAATATTCCATAACATTATTCATACATAAGTCCAGCAATTCTACTTTTCTTTGATTTGGTTTAGTAATTTTTTAAATAAACACCTTCCTATATATTGATAATCGTTTGTTAGGTAAGATTGTAAAATTGTTAGGGGAGACTAGTGATGTATGTATAAAGTATAAACCTAACAATATTCAAGATTGGTAATTATAAGAAGATATGGTATACTTGGATCAAGGTCAGCTGTATTGAAAGAAGTCTACTACAAGGAAGTCAAAGAAATTTATTAAGATGTTCAAGTAATTAATAATGCAATAAGGGGTTCAAAATATTAATCAAAACAGTTTTCATGATAAAGTTTAAAGTAAAGGTTTTTAGTGAAATTGTTTCTATGTAAATAAACAAACGAACAAACAAACATACCCAGTATATCCCGCTTTCGCAGGGTCTGGGGAGGGTAAGATGTACGCAGCCTTCCCCTCATTCATAAGAATGAAGAGGCTGTTTCCCGAAAGACCCCCGGCTATGTGTGTGTATGTGCACAATATATAAAAGTGTAAAAATTCAAAATAAAAATTTTAAATTTGATGGCATAATTTAAAAATAGATCAAGACAAACCTTAGCCTATGGCATTATTCATATAGGACTTACATGTATCTTGTAAATTCTTAGTGCCAGGAAAACCGCCGATAACTACAAGAACCATTTTCTTGTATGTAACTTCAGCCCTCAACCAAATGTTGATCCATATCTTTTTTCTTGATATTTTCACCCATGGACAGTAAAGATGACACATCTCCTATGACTATGACTTGGAGAACTGTAAATCAAATACTTCATGTGCTAAAGTGACAATACAATCGATCTCCAAATACAAAATCCATCTATCCCAAAAGTTAATCAACTACTCTAATCCGCCTCCTCCAAGACCTTCAATCTAATACCATTTCACTCCGAAGGCTTAAAAAATGAAAATCTAGTGAAAGTAGGTTATCCCAATTTCTTCTCGGTCTTCCTTTCCTTCTCACACCCGGTAACACCAAACCTTCAATTCTCCGGACTGGGGCCGATATACATCTCCTCCTTACATGCCCAAACCAGCGCATCCTACTTTCCCTTACTTTTTTAATTATAGAAGCAACTCATAGTTGCCTTCTGAAAAAACCAATCGGCAATCTATCTAACAAAGTACGACCACAAATCCAACGCACATCCTCAATTCTGCTAACTCGAGTCGATGTTCTTGAGCTTTTGTTATCGCCCAACATTCTGCCACATACAATAAAGCCGGTCTAATCACCACTCGATAAAATATTCCTTTTAACCTTTAAGGAATTTTTTTATCATGCAGTACTCCTGGAGCCGCCGTCCACTTTAACCATCCAGACTGAATACGATGAGTTACATCTGCATCTATCTTACCATCTTTATGAATCATAGATCCCAAATACTTGAAACTTTCGTTCGGAACTAATAAATGCCCTCCAATTCTAACATCAACTCCCTCTTCGATTGGATCATTACTAAAGTTACACATGTATACAGTTTTTGAATGACTAACACGCAAGCCTGAAGTCTCCAATGTCACCCTCCATTGTTTTAACTTCTCATTTATCATCGACTTTGTCTCACTAATAATAACTATATCATTCGCAAAAAGTATACACCATGGGACAACATCCTGAATTCCTCTAGTGAGCACATCCATAATTATAGCGAATAAAAAAGGACTTAATGTTGATCCTTGATGAAGTCCTATCTTGACCGGAAAATACTGAGTATCTCCAACCGGAGTCCTGACACAAGTCATCACTTGAGAATACATTGCTTGAATTGCCCTCACATATATCCAGGACACACCTTTACTATCCAAACTTGTCCAGATTACGTTACGCGGAACACTATCATAAGCTTTTTTCAAATCGATAAACACCAAGTGCAGGTCCCTACTACGTTCCCTATATTTCTCCATTAAACGCCTAAAAAGATGAATCGCCTCCGTCGTCGACCTACCAGGCATGAAACCAAATTGATTTTCTGACACTGTAAGCCTGCGTCTAAGCCTAATTTCAAATACTCTCTCCCATAATTTCATAGTATGACTTAAAAGTTTAATACCACGAAAATTACTACAATTCTGAGCATCACCCTTATTCTTGTAAATCGGAATAACCATACTAAGCTTCCACTCCTATGGAATCGTACCCGTCCGAAAAATAAGATTGAAGAGTTGCACCAACCACCGCACTCCCTCTTTACCTAAACACCACCATACCTCTATCGGTATTTTGTCTGGCCCCGTGGCTTTGCCTTTACGCAACTTCCTTAGAGCCCACTCAATCTCATCACCAGTTATAGATGGAATATTAGAATCCCAATATGCTTGACAAATTATTTCTCCCTCCATCGCCGCCCCACTCAAACAAGACTCATTAAATAACTTTCTGAAATAGTGATACCATCTACATTTAATATCTTCGTCCTTAACTAACACATGTGCATCTTCATCCTTAATAAATCTGACAAATCTCAAATCTCGTTGTCTCCTTTCTCGAGCCTTTGCTAATTTATAAATTCTATTTTCTCCCTCATTTGTAGATAGCCCTAGATACAGTTCTTCATAAGCCTTATGCTACTCCCTAACAGCCTTTTTGTCTAGACGTTTTGCTTCCTTATAAATAGTTTTCTTTGTATCAAATTCCTCTTGTTCATTGCAGCACATAAGCTCCTTAAAGTGTGCTTGTTTATCTTTTACTCGCTCTTGTACATCCGCATTCCACCACCAAGCCTCCTTTTGATCATGGATTTTCCCCGAGGTGCTTCCTAACACATCTTTAGCGATACCCCTAATTAAAGAAGCCACTTGATACCATAATTGGTTAACATCAGCTTCTTCAAAACTTCTTTGTTCTAAACCAATTCTTTCCTTGAAAATGCGTACTCTTTCACCCTTCAGATTTTTCCATAAAATACGCGGTGTCGCCTCCGGAACACCTACCATTATCTTTCTCCTCATATAAATATCCATTACCAACAAATGATGTTGTGTAGCACACTTCTCATTCGGAAACACTTTATAATCTTTGAAATTTTTGTTACTTTTTCTCGTAAGAAAATAATCTATTTGTGTGCTACACCCTCCACTCTTAAAAGTAATTAAATGCGGATCTCGCTTCTTGAAACAAGAATTAACTATCACAAAGTCATGAGCTAATGCAAATTCCAGAAGAATACACCTACCTTCATTCCTCATACCATATCCAAGCCCCCTATGTGTGCCAACATAACCATCAGAAAATTTTCCAATATGACCATTAAAATCATCCCCTATATATAACATTTGATCACTAGGTATTGTACAAACTAAATCATCTAAACAATCCCAAAATTATTTTTTCTCCTCGTCTCCCACACCAGCATGTGGGGCATAGGCACTAACTAAATTAACAACCACAACATCCAGAACTAGTTTAATCATCATCACCCTATCACCAAATCGATTCACCTCAACCACATTATTCCTCAGATATGTACCTAACATAATAACGACACCATTCCTATTGGTTACAACACCTAAATACCATAATTTAAAATCATTGGCTTCCTTGGTCTTAGCACCCACACACACTGCATCAACATATCTCTTATTTAACTCATCTACAAGTTCTAAAAATTGTCCAGTAAGAGTGCCTACATTCAAAGAACCAACAACCTCCTTATTCCTCCATACACTCTCCAAAATGACTCTACTCGAAGATGCCATAAATAAAAGAGGCTGGAGGGATAACGCGGGGAAAAAAGGGAAAGAGTAAGTTCAATTCACGGAACAAAACCCAATTAAGAAGGAAACATGTTACTTTAATATCTTTAGTTTAGAGTATGAGAAGAACCAAGTAAGTGAAGAAGAATTTATTGTACTATTCTGTTGTTAAATATCCAATTTACATTCTAGTAACCGCCACGGAGAATTTGAAGAAGATGTATACACGCGTATGCGTATGTATGTATCCTAATAACCCCCAACTGTAACCAAGATCAGGCAACTGGAAACAGTACAGGTGATCGGAAAATGCCCAGACAGTGGCCGGAAAGAAGGCAGCAATGCAACCCTCACTCACCCACACAGTCCACACACACACGCACAAAACCGGACAGGAACCGGAGATTACACGGCCACACAGAAAAGGCCGGAAATGGCTTTACAGACCGAAATCCAAACACCAAACACACAACACAATCACTGTTATACACACACGATCGTATATATATATACTCAGATAATCAGGCAAAAACGAATCCAAAACAACCGAAATAGACCAGACCTAGGCCGGTGGCTTACCGGAAAGAGGAGAGAATGGCGGCGACCGGAAGAGAAATTAAATTACTTTCCCTAAAATGTGGAACCAGATGTAGACCCCCTTTTCATGTAAAAGTGTTAATTTCCCGAAAATATAGGGATGAGTAGAGGAATGTCAAACCCAATGTGAATGCTCTTACAATATAAATTATTTTTTATGTAGGACAAGATAAATGACGGGTTTAAAGAGAAAATATGAAAATAAGTATGAATGTGAGGCGTATGCCAAGCACGCCATTATATTAAGTATCAAAATATTATGCATATTTGGATAATCTAAAAAAATAATATTGTTAACTGAAAAATTTTGAGTCCAAAGTTAAAGAAAAATGAAGATATAAATAAAAGAAAAAAAAAGCTGGGTATAAAAGTGTAAAAGTACACTTAAAAAATATGGAGCGGTTTCAAAGTTAGTTTTTGGGCATAAAATTAATTTTTTAATCAAGGACCAAAATAAAATCTCTAATATTAATATTTATTACTTAGATTTTTGAAATATTTTTTATCCCAAAAAGTTAATTTTAAAAGCATCTCAAATGAGGTTTTTCAAGTATATAATTCAAAAAAAATAATTAAAATAGCTATTTATCTCACCATTTTATTTGAAACAGCTAAATTATATGAGTTAGTCAAAATAGCTATTTAAAATCACCAAATTGCCAAATATAAAGATTTATCCTACTAATTTTCACACAGAAGTGGGAGATCATTCCTAAATTTAATTAAAAAAAATGAATATTATTAGTGAACTTATACATAAAAAGAGTAATTTAGTTAAACCTAACTTTACACTTAATTTAGTTAAAAAAATGAATATTATCAGTTAGCTTTAATAACCTGATTAGTAAGCCAAATTATTTTTGATTTATGGTATCACTAATTTTTGGCTTCACTTAATCATTCTTATAATTTCACTTTTGTATGTATTTTAATTCTACTAAAACTTTTGACTTATACTTCTACACATGTTCTTATGATTTAAGTTTGATTTTATTTTTGTTATCTTATATATCTTTTGATTTTACTAAATTCGATTTTATTCTTTTTATCTTATAATTTTACATGTCTATTCTATTAATTTTGGTTTTATTTTTGTTTCACGGTTTGGCTTTAATTTTTGTATTCCATTCTCTATTGTTAATTCAATGTATTATATATATATATATATATATATATATATATTAACCTTTTTGAATCAATTACATTTTTTAATATAATAATTAGAATTCTATTTTAATTATAAGACCATCTTGATTCTATATTCTATATATAAATATAAATACTCTAACAAAATTCTATTTAAAATATATTATTTTTTCCATTTTAATTTAGTATAATTTGTAGAATTCTATTATAATTGTACTTCTTAAGTTTTAAGTATCACTATTAATACTATTTCTCAAATGACTTAATAGTATATTGTATTGGAATAAAAAAAATTAAAATTCCTATTATAATTATAATCTTTTTATTTATTATAATCAATAACCATTATTAATAAGTGAAACACCCTTTTATGGTACTTTGGTTTCACCTCTTTTTAGTTTCATCAATTTTTGGTTTCACCCTTTTTAAATTTCATTATAATTGTGAATGTATGATTTTAATTCTTCTTTTACGTCTATATGATTTATAATATTATATGTATTATTTTACCCGTTTTTTAATTACAATTCTCATATTGATTTCAACTCAGTAATCTTATTTCTCATATAACTCAATAGTATATTTTAATAAAATAATAAAAATTTTGTAATCATATAATAGATATAATCTTCCTATTATAATTATAACACAAATATCATACATTTATTAATAAGCAAAACCCTTTTTTTAAATGATCCCAAATTTTATATCACCTTATTTTTGTTCAACCTATATATTGGTTTCACTCCGATCATTCAACAATCATCTTATTTCTTATAAAACTCTATATTATTTTATTTTGAATGAAATACTAAATAAATTGTTGAAATCGTATTGTAATTATTCCTATTTTTATTTCAGCTCGATAATCATATTTTTGATATGACTCTATATAACTCTATAGTATTTTTTGATAAAATAATAAAATTGTTGAAATTATATTATTAAATTTTTTTGATTATAGTTCTAATGAAACTAATGTATTTATCATATGTATATTACATTATTTTTACTTTTTTTAAAATAATTGTAAATATAAAATAAAATTAACAATAACTTTAATTCCCGATTTGTTTTCACCTGTAGATTCGTATATTTTATATAGTTCTAAATTTTTTTCAATAAACTAATATGATTATTAGAATTATATTGTAATCGTAATTTTTTAAATAATCAACCATACTTTAATAAATAATATATTTAGATAATAAAGGTCATGTATAATGAGAAAATGCACCGACTATCCCACTTTTAAAACCGGATGCCTCAAAATACATATGAGCATGAAATAGTGGTTAAAATACTCTTCAACTTATGCTTACTCATATTTTGTTTGAACTATACACATGTTTCTTATACGTGATCATTGCAATTAAAGTTTTGAGTTTATTGAATAAGAATGTTTAACATGCATATTATATATTAAAAAAAATTACAAGACATATTAGTGTGGAATAGTTGTTAAAATATTGGTGTAACTTATGCCTACTAATATTTTGTTTGAAATATACACATGTTTCTTATATGTGATTAAGACAATTAAAATTTTGAGTTTGTTGCATACGAATGTTCAACATGCTTATAATATATTAAAAAAAATTATAAAAACATACATGTTCCACATGTTTATGCTTAGATCTATATAAACATTTCGGTGATGTACTCACATTTGTGTTTAGTGGTCTTGGACAATCCTTCTCATCACTTAATAGTTTGGATTCATGAATTTTATGAGTAAAAATTATAAATTTAGACATAGCACTTATAGTAATATGATTTTTAAAAATTCGGTCGGTGATTAGTACGCAATTATCAACTAACATAATCATAAAAAGGGTAATTTACTTGAACCTAACTTTATACTTCTTTTAAATCCATTTTTTTAATAACAACTAATAACTAATTAAAATCTAGTTTGTTTCTACCAAACATTTAAGGTGAGACTGGTAAGTAAGTTTAGTACCTTTCTCTCCTGTGCTCTAATGCTCCAGGTCAAAGGTGAGGTTGTCCGTTCCTCAAAGAAATACTATATATATCTCGTATTCTGTTTTTTATGATCCAAGAAGTCCTTATAGAGCCATGACAAAACATACTAAGATAGCACTCTCAGTTATTTTGATTCTCTTTGTTCTCCAAATAAACCTTTTCCAACTTTCATTTTCACAGTCATTTATCACTTCTCTTCCAGGGTTTTCTGGCAAATTGCCATTTAAACTCGAAACGGGGTATGTAAACAGTATAAGAGTGCGCACATATGCACTTAGTAAACCATAGTTATTATGTATACGCCGTCTAAAAATTTATGAAAATTAATCATGTATTTTTAACAGATACGTGGGACTCGGAGAGGAAGATGATCTGCAGTTGTTTTACTACTTTGTGGAGTCTGAACGTAATCCGATCGATGATCCACTCTTGATATGGATCACAGGCGGTCCTGGCTGTTCTGCAATCCGATCCTTCTTTAATCAACTTGGTAAAAACTTGATATTGACTTTTGTAACACATCGACAAATGTAACCAAGTGAAGTGCTAAACTGATTTCTGAGTCTGTGTTTTGATATAGGGCCTTTGAGATTTGACTACGACAACACATACGGGAAGATACCAAAACTGTTGGATAATCCATACTCATGGACGAAGGTAATATATAATTAGTATGCTTATTATATTTTAAATATGGGGTAGATATAGACTTGCTTAACACATACGTTCTTTGCAGGTGGCCAGCGTCATATTTGTTGATGCATCTGGATCTGGATTTTCATATGCGAAAACTAAGGATGGTTACAAAACCAGTGATACCTTAGCCTCTGCATCTATCTATGGCTTTCTTAAAAAGGTAACTACTACTAGTTATGTATACTGTGTCCTTGTCTGCTGCAGTCTTCGATAATCACTAAAAAAAGGGCCAAGTACCACCAGTTTTTGGACCGATCTACATAATTTTGACAGTTACTGTGGTTGACCTGTAATTCATATCGACGTGATTAATTTAAACTTATTTTTTGATGATGCAGTGGCTTACGAATCATCCTAAATTTTTGAACAACCCACTCTATGTTTCTGGTCTTTCATATTCTGGCATCACGGTTCCAATCATCGTCCAAGATATATTTAACGGTAAATAAGATTTTTACTATGACTTGTAATTTTAAATATGTATCTGTATTCCAGTTTTAACAATGCATTGAATTCTATTTTAATTCCAAATTCTTTTGTAGGCAATGAAGCTGGAAATGTTCCCAAGTTAAATATTAAAGTGAGTAAAACACCCACCTGTAGAAGTCTGCAGAAGTTCATTGTTAATGCATATATTTTATCCTTGATAATAATGCTTCAACAAATATCGATATATTATTAATTGGTTGCAGGGATACATGATCGGCAATCCTCTAACGGATAGGTTTATTGACTTCAATTCGAAAATCGAATATGCTCATAACTTTGCACTTCTATCTGATGAACTCTTTGAGGTAACTTGGACTGAAAGACAAACTATTTGCACTTGAAAGTTTGATTAAATAATCAAATTATATATGATCAATTTGCACATTACTTCACACTTCTATCTGATGAACTCTTGTATTAATATTGAAATTTGCAGTCAACGAAGAAAAACTGCAATGGTGATTACGTAAATGTGAATCCCGCAAATGGATTGTGTAAAAGATCTCTAGCAGAAGTAGATGAGGTATCATATGTACTTGGCTTTCACTATGTAGATTGTTTTGTGTTACTGCCAAATGAAAAGATTAAAATGCTACCATAGATTCGTATTGTGGCATTTTCACTCTAATCACGGTTTTTTCTGGTATATAAATACAGTGTCTTAAGGACTTAAACGAGCATCAAATATTGGAGCCCAACTGTGATGACACGACAACCATGCTACAATGGAACAAGAACTCTTTCAAGAGGAGTCCTGTAACCGGTCGCCTGTTGGCTCAACTACAAGGTTCAGATACATGGTGTCGGGTAATACGCACTCAGACACACATATGAAACTTATTCTCGTTTTTTTAATAGTTACAACCCACGCACACCCCCAGGTTCAAATTCATGACCTCCCCTAGGGAAGCCAATACTGATCCATATATTGGTGTTCTCGAGCCATACGATGATTGTTTCCGATTAGAAATTCAAAAAGTTTACTTATTTTCAATTGATTGCTATATTTGAAGGTGGATAATTATGAGCTAGCTATTTCTTGGGCCACAGACGAAGATGTGCAGAAAGCTCTTCACGTGCGAGAGGTATACATACTGCTCTAATGCGACACTCTTGTTTACGAATAATGTGTAGCTTTTTACTAACTTAGCTGAGAATAACAGGGCACAACAGAATGGTCGAAATGCAACACCGATCATTATTATCTTGGTCGAAACGACACGGATACCTACAAATACAACATTCCTAGCAGTGTTGTTTATCATCGCAACCTGACCAAAAAGAACTGTCGAGCTCTCATATACAGGTAAATGCTTCATTTCCATTAAAGAAAAATAATACTACAATAATCAGTCATTCTGCTAAAATGCACCACTACAAGGGAACATGGTAATTGCGACAGAATAAATACGAAAAATCTGTCGCGGTTGATCTACCTCGCAACCAAAGAATCTGTCGCAAATGCTTCTGCCATCAGTTCTTATTACGTCGCAATTTCTTATTCTGTCGCAAGTTTTAGCGACGCAAATGCAATTAATTTTGTTTTTCTTGGAAACCAGCGGCGATCATGACATGGTTTTCCCATACATTGGAACAAGAAGATGGATCCACACACTTGGACTAACAGTTGACAGAACTTGGAAGCCGTGGTTTGTTAAAAGTCAAGTGGCAGGGTATGTCTAGTTCATATAAATTATCTCTGTAAATCTGCAATTATCCCCATAAAAGCTGTTATCTCAACTGTGATTTTGCATATGCAGTTACACTGAATCATTTTTCCATGATGATTACTCTTTGACATTCGCAACGGTGAAGGTAATTGTCATTAGAATCTTGTTAAGTAATCATTCATACTAAAATCTAAAGGTAGCCGAGACCCCTCATTCGTATGATACTTTTCGTTACGATTGATCACGATAAATACAATCAATACCAGTATCAATATCAACAACAAATCTTTCGAGTTCTGATATCATGTTAAGTAACCGGTGGCACTAAAACCTTAAGGTAGTAGAAAAAGACCCGAACATGATCGTATAGTTTTTAACAAATCTTACGTACACTAGAATATGAATAAATTAACTTGGATTTGAATTAATACCTTTCCCTTATGTTTCCGAAAACCAGGGTGCAGGTCATGCAGCTCCCGAGTTCAAGCCGGAAGAATGCTTGGCTATGGTGGATAGGTGGTTTGCTGATACTCGTCTATGATTCAATAAATTAAGCTTTATATGCTTATTCTTCAAGCTGTAGTAATACATGGAACCATGTGGTTCAGTTATAGAATTACCTTGTTGCTGTAGCTTTTCTGGCTGTAATCAACTTCATCTTTGAAATCTTTCTACGTTCAGCTTATGTAACATTGTGTACTAGTTGACAACCCCCAGCTAAGCACGGGCCCAACAAAAATATTAAATTAATATTTGTAGATAATTTATTAATCTTATAACTCGTTTGAAATTAATTATATCAAAATTGTAATATTAATATCAAACATTAAATTGGAACTTGGAATTGAACCTGATGATAATGTTTAATAATAAATGTTATTAAATTGCATCTATTAAATATGTAGTTGAAAGAAAATTGAACAGGTGCTGTTATGAAATTTTTAGGTACAATTCTGATTCTACACGTAATAGATTTTCTACATATACAAGTTAATCTAACGGGTTAGGATTATTACTAACAGCATCTCCATTGCTAATTATTAAAAATAGGTGTCTAAATTGATAGGCTATTGATAGCCTATAATAATATAGGTCCAATAACAAAGGCCCAGGGCCCAGTTACAAGAGCCCAGGTAGTACTCAGCTTTAACTTTGAGGGGCCCCTGACACGTGGCAACATCAACACCGTCCAGGTGTCCGGGATCCAGAACGTTCCTACGGTCCGGATCCAGTAGTACTCTGACGCATCACAAGCGTCCAAATGCCCTACAGTCCAAAAGGCACACCTACGGTGCAGATTAAAAGGGGCAAACTCCTAAACCCTAGTAGGAGGCCTATAAAAGGTAGGACATAAGGAAGGTTACAGGTTATAATCTCACATACTCTCTCTCTCACCTATACTTACATACACACACGCTCACACCATGAATACACTCGCATAATTCCCGTTTTGCCCCTCTTCTCCTTAAAAGCCCTCTCTCATTCTCACGCCGGAGGTGCCGCGGGGACGCCACCCCCCTCCGGTTCTATTTTGTAGGTTCCCACCCTACAGCTGCACCGCACGCCACCGCCGTTTCCGTCCAAAAGGAGCTTGAATCCGGGCACAGCAAGGAGAATGCCTCGGGGTGATTTGGGATTATCATTGGCGCTAGAAGGAGGGGTCGAACCTCCGTCCAGTGGTGTTCATATCCGCAACTTCCACCCTACCAAGTAACTTGGAATACCATCCCTCAGTAAGAACGCCACTCCCAATCTCTTAGATCTGTTTTTTACAAATTATATTATTGTGAGTTTGTGGTACTATTGAATAACCATGACTACAAGAAAGAGTAAAGTGGCCTTTTCAACTTCTTTACTTCCACCTCCACCCCAACCCAGGGATGGAGATATGGAAGATCTGGATGAAGGGCCCCCCATAACCCAGACTTCATCTCAAAATCTCCAACCAGGAGACCAGAGAATAGTCATCGAGAAAGCTGCCCATAAGCACACCGGGACTTCCGCCAACCCATGGGGAAGCATGACCCCGGAACAGATACAAGCTGCGATGGACCTGTGGAAGGAAAAACATGATGCCGAACCCGAGACCCGCCCAGGGGATCAGCAAGAACGTTCCGGAGAATCACGGGGATCCCTCTTTGACCGGATTGCAAAGAATTTAAAGAAACCACCCGAGGATGCTAGGGATGAAATAAAGAGAGCTGCCCTCCGTGAGAGAATCCGGAAAGAAGAAGAGGCTAAAGCTCAAGAAGCTATCGAAAAGCGAGTCTGGGAGGAAGAAGCAAAGTTAAAAAGAAAGGCACACCGGATTCATGTTTCTTCCGACTCGGAGCCAGAAAAGGAATCCAAGCAAGAACAAATGGCTCGGGCCCTTCGGGTGCTTAAAAGAAAAGTAGAAGGCGACATGGAAGTGGGAGCGGCAGCCACGCCGTTCACCAAAAAGTTGGAATCTACCACTAGAGAATCAGGGCTGAAGCACTTCAATTTTGACTCTTTTGATGGATTAGTCGACCCCGAGGAGCATCTGAACTATTTCGAGCAGATATCTAATATTTATGATTACAGTGACCTAACCAGATGCCGATTTTTCACATCAACGTTGAAGGGGGGAGCTCAGAAATGGTTCGGCCGCATTCCATCCCGGAGTGTGGAATCCTGGAAAGACTTCCGCAAGATATTTTTGAAGAGATTCAGGGCCAACCGGATGAACGAGCTGCAAATGTGTCATCTAGAAACAATCCAGCAAAGAAGCAAGGAGTCCTTCCCAGAGTTCATCAAAAGATTCCAGGAAGCAGTTAACCAACTCTCCAACTTAGAAGAAAAAGAGGCGGTGAACATTTTTCGAAGGAACTTACACCCAATCTTCTGCGAAGGCTATGTAAAAGACTTAATTCATAGAGAACCCCAGAGCCTAGCATCAGCATATGCCTTGGCGTCAAAGTTCATAAAAGAAAATGATTTCCTCAAGTCAATGAAAATGAATAGAAGAATACATGATGATGATGAGTCTCCGGAGCGACGCTCGTCGTCCCGGAGAGACAAAAGATACAAGCTTGACAGGCAAGCCAACTACATTCAGCAGTCTCGGGGAACCCCACCCCGGGAGACATACGCCGAATCAAGAAAGAATGAAAGGAAATCCAAGACCAAGAAAGAACCCAAGCCAGAACCGGAATGGACACCCCTCAACAGACCCCGGGCCAACATTTTGCGCGAAGTTAAGGGCAAGCCATTTTATTATCCGCCAAAACCCTTGTTGGCGCCTCCCGAGAACAGGGCCCGGGACAAGCATTGTGGCTATCACGAGGATCATGACCACACCACTGAAAACTGTTTCTCCCTCAAGATGTTCATAGAAGACCAGATCAAGAAGGGAAACATGAACCAGTATCTTCAAAGGGGGTCAATTGACAAAGATAGGGCCCCGGGAAGAGGCAAAAATGTGGTGAATGTTGTTTTTGGAGGCACAGCTTCTCCGCCTCGGAGCCCGGACCAGGAGATTGATGTGATGATGATCCAAACTCTGGATGATGAGCCAATCTGCTTCTCTTATTCTGATTATGAGGGGCTCGATCCGGATCACAACTTGGCATTGGTGGTGACCCTTGATGTCGCAAATAACGAGGTAAAAAGAATTTTAGTTGACAATGGTTCCTCTGCTAATATTGTATTCGAGCACACACTTAACAGGATGGAGTTCGGCCACCTCCGAATGGACCTCTTTCTTGAAGATCCCTTTTACGGATTTGGGAACATGATGATTCCAATCCGGGGCATCATTTATCTCCCCATCATCTTTGGAACCGCACCCCGGCAGGTCTCTCATATGATAAAGTTCTATGTGATAAGCGCAACCTCATCATACAACATGATCCTTGGAAGGCCCACTATCACCAAGCTCTGGGCAATCCCCTCAACGATTCACTTAAAACTCAAATTCCCCACCCCGGGAGGCGTTGGAAAATTGAAAGGAGACAGGGAAATGGCAGGGAGATGCTATGGTCAAGCCCTTGTCATGGCAGAAACGAAACCGAAAAATTGGAAGAAGATAATGTCCCTACCCAAGGGACAAAGCAGAATGAAGTATCGAGAACACCTTAGTAAAAGAGCCCGCTTGGATGTGAATATGATTGAAGACTCCGGATACAGCATAACCAACGCTGATGCCCGGATTCAGAAATTTGTAGAGAGCAAGGAGAAGACAAAGGTAGAACCTGCCCAACAGACAATCGAGGTAGATTTGGAACCCGGGAACCCCACCCGGAAAATCAAAATCGGCAAAGGCCTGGAAACCACATTCCAGAAGGAACTCATCGATCTACTAAAGGAATACGCTAACGTGTTCACCTGGTCCCCAGAAGACATGCCGGGGATTAATGAATCTGTGGCGATGCACAGCCTGGACTTAGATCCAAAGCAAAAACCAATCAAGCAAAAATGAAGGAACTTTGCCCCTGAGAGACAGCAGGCAATCGACCAAGAAATTGAAAAGTTGTTAAAGGCAGACATAATCTGTGTAATTAAATATCCGGATTGGCTAGCAAACGTTGTGCTGGTCAAGAAACCCAATGGAAAATGGCGAATGTGCGTGGATTATACAAGCCTCAACTCGGCGTGTCCTAAAGACTCCTACCCCTTGCCCAACATTGACCAGCTGATAGACGCTACCTCGGGCCATGTAATGCTAAGCTTCATGGATGCTTTCTCGGGATACAACCAGGTCAAGATGAATCTGGCAGACATCGCGAAGACGGCATTCATTATACACCGGGCTGTCTACGCTTTTGTTATGATGCCATTTGGGTTAATCAACGTCGGGGCAACATACCAAAAAATGATGAATACCATCTTCCAAAATCAGCTAGGCAGGAACATGGAATCTTATGTTGATGATATGATATCTAAGTCGGTCACAATCCCAGAGCACATCCAGGACCTCAGGGAGTGCTTCGACAATTTGAGGAAGTATAACATGAAGCTGAACCCAGAGAAATGCGCATTCGGGGTCCCCTCCGGGAAGTTTCTTGGTTTTCTGGTCAGTGAACGAGGAATAGAAGACAACCCGGAGAAGATCAAAGTTATAATGGAAATGACAGTCCCCCAGACTCAAAAGGACATTCAAAAGCTTGCAGGATGCTTAGCAGCCCTTCGAAGATTTATCCCAAAATTGGCAGAAAAGTGCCTGCCTTTCTTTGAGCTGTTAAAAGGAGCCCAGAACAAAAAACTGGTTGGCTGGACCCTGGATTGCCAAACAGCGTTTGAGGAAGTCAAGCGACATCTGATGAACCCGCCTATTATGACAAAAGCAAAGCCCTGAGAGCCTCTTTATCTCTACATTGTAGCCGGGGAAAGAGCAGTATCTTCTGCACTCATCCGAGAGGAAAATGGTTCACAGAGCCCGGTATACTATGTAAGTCAAGTCCTGAAAGACGCTGAAACCCGGTACCCAAACTTGGAAAAATTCGCACTGGCTCTTGTACACTCGAGCAGGAAGCTAAGGCAATACTTCCAAGGCCGGAAAATCAGGGTAATCACTAATCAACTGCTTCGGAAAATCATCCATAAGCCAGATGTCTCTGGGAGATTAGTCAATTGGGCAATTGAATTGAGCCAATTCAATATCAAATTTATTCCAAGGACAACTATAAAAGCCCAGGAATTCATCATGGAATGCACCTTTCCGGAAGTCCCAGAGACACCTAAACCCCAATCCAGAGAAGAAAAAGAGGCTAGCAACCGGGAATCTTGGACATTACATGTCGACGGTTCGGCTACAGCCGAAAGGTCCGGAGCCGGCCTGATCCTTTCCAGCCCGGGCGGATTCACAATCCAGCAGGCCATAACCTTCGCCTTCAAAGCAACAAACAACCAGGCTGAATATGAAGCTCTCCTCTTCGGACTCAGGTTAGCCAAATCCCTTGGAGTAAGGAGTTTAACCATTTATAGTGATTCTCAAATTGTGGTAAGGCAAACCAATGGTGAATATATCGCAAAAGATCCCAAATTGGCCCGGTATCAGGAGATGATCAGGGCAATCCTGGAAACCATCCCGGACTCAACCATCTTGCAGATAAACATAGAGGAAAATGCGAAGGCAGACGATCTGTCCAAGCTCGTCCAGAATACTTCAGATTTAAGCAGCTCGGTTTATTTCGAGAAGCTCAGAGCCCCCAGCACCGATCGGCCCGAGTTATTATGTATTAGTAGCCCGAATAACTGGATGACTCCTTACATAGCCTATCTTAAGGACGACACCCTTCTGGAAGACCAAAACAAAGCACAGTACCTCAAGTATAAGGCTGCCCGCTTCTTTTAGGAAGATAATCAGCTATACCGGCGAACTTTCTCTGCCCCGACTTTAAAGTGCGTTGATCCGGATGAGGCAGATTATTGTCTCCGGAAGGTGCACGAGGGAATCTGCGGGGATCATTTAGCCGCTAAAGCCCTAGCCTACAAGGTCATCAGACAAGGCTACTATTGGCCCACAATCCACGCTGATTCAGTTGCCTATGTGAAGAAATGCAGCAAGTGCCAAAAGTTCAGCAATGTGCCGAAGCAAGGTTCAAGCCTCCCCGGGTCCTTTCTCTCCCTGATCCCATTTGCTGTCTAGGGAATTGACATCATGGGCCCTTTCCCTCGAGCAAAAGGGGATCTTCGTTATGTGCTGGTAGCAATAGATTATATGAATAAGTGGACAGAAGCCAAGGCTATGAGAACCATCAATCAGCAAGACTGCATCAAATTTGTGGATGTGATTGTGATGAGGTTCGGGATCCCAATGGTTTTAATCTCGGATAATGGGCCGCAGTTCGTGGGTTCGGATTTTGAAGCCTATCTCAAAGAGCTCGGGATAAGGCACAGAAAAGCATCTGTGGCCCATCCACAAGGAAATGGACAGGTCGAGGTCACAAACAGAACCATACTCCGAGGTCTGGAAAAGAGACTGGAAGACTCTAAAAAGAACTGGCCGGATGAACTCCTGAAGGTTTTATGGTCATACAGAACTACCTCTCTGACGGCAACCGGTGAGACTCCATTCAAGCTTGCCTGTAGAACCGAGGCCCGGTTACCGGTGGAAACCGGATCCCCCTCTCATAGAGTCGTCAACTTTGACGAGGTCTCCAACATAGAAGGCCTCAGAACCAACCTCGAACTCTTGGATGAAGTGAGAGACCGGGCCGTAGGAAAAATAAATAGCTACAAGGAAAAAACAAAGCTTTACTTTGCAAAGAAGGTCAAGATAAGAGAATATGTGGTGGGAGATCTAGTGCTCCAGGACACTGAAGCCTCGGACCCAACTAACCAAGGGAAACTGCAGCTGAACTGGGAAGGCCCCTACATAGTCAAGGAAGTGCTCCGTCCGGGAACTTACAAGCTGAACTACCTCAGCGGGACCGAGGTCCCCAACACCTGGCACGAAACTCGGCTAAGGAAATTCTACCAATAAGAGAAAGGTGCACATTCAGGGAACACCTCTACATTTATATTATGATATTTTGATGTAAACGCTATTCCCATTCACCCCATAATGTAATTTTTGCTTTCGATATGAATGAAAAACTCTACTTTAAGCGTTCCATAGTTTGAACCAATTTCATTATGTTGCTTATTTATCTACCATCAGATTTCAAAACACAGCCCATGTGTACTTAGAAAATTTCTATTTTACCCCAACCCGGGGTCTGCAAAAACACAGCCCATGTGTACTTTGAAAATTTCTATCAAATGGAAATCTACCCCTGCCCGGGGTCCTATAAAAACTCAACCCATGAGTACGTATAAAATTTCTACAAGATAAATATTTTTACCCCAACCCGGGGTCTGCAAAAACACAGCCCATGTGTACTTTGAAAATTTCTATCAAATGGAAATATACCCCTGCATGGGGTCCTATAAAAAACTCAACCCATGAGTACGTATAAAGTTTCTACAAGTTAAATATTTTACCCCAACCCGGGGTCTGCAAAAACACAGCCCATGTGTACTTTGAAAATTTCCTAACATATACAAGTCAATAACAGAGGAAAGAAAGAAAACCACAATCATATTAAATAACCCCGGGAAAACACACCCCGGGGGGGGCAAATCCAAGTCATTTAAATTACAGACAAATTAGCCAACAGGCTGAGTTCAGACAGTACTAAAAACAAAAAAAACGAAAGTTACATGCCAAGAAATGGCAGTCTTTAAGCTTCTCCTGTAGGCTCGGCAGGAAGAGAGGGAGGCTACTCGGGATCACCTTCTGGAACTGGAGGCTGCTGGGCAAGCGGCGATCCGGGAGATGGAGGGATGTTACTAGACGTTCCGACACCGGACTCCATTGCCCGGATAGCTTCCTTTTCCTGCTCCAACCGGGTCTCCTCTTCAATATACCTCTCCAGGAAGACGTCTATTGCACCCTGAGGCTCTTCGCCGAGGTACTTCGAAGCAACATTCCAGCAGATCTGGATCTTCTCCAGTGCCTTGTCGTTCAGCTCTTCGAAGTACGCGGGAGTGCCCCGGAACCCAGCCAGAACCTCTTCGGGAGTGGGCCGGGCGGCAAGATCATCCTTCAGCTTCTTGTTTTCAGCCCTCATCTCCCGGACAGAAGCCTCGGCCCGGTCCTGCCTCTCCCGGATCTCATCAAGAAGCTTCTTATGAGCAGCAGCCTCCTTTGCACTTGCCTCCTTCAACTCCTGTATCTCCCGGGACAACCTCTCAGATTCAGTCTTGTAGACCTCGGCAGCATCAGCCTTCGCCTGTAGGCTCCGGGTTATGCAAACCAGCCCAGCAACCCGGGAGTTAGCCTGAAATAATTATACACCACATATTTAGATGATACGAATACAAGAAGACAAAACGAGGCAAGTGCAAAATTGAATATCAAAATGGTACAAGGAAAAGGCTTACAGCAGTAATGTCCTCCTGAAGCCCAACCAGGAAGTCGTCAAGAGGCTCCTTCCTGTATTTCTTCCTCTCCGCCGTGCTAGCATAGTTCTCAAAGAGTTCCCTCCGGTGAGTCTCCGGGGTGAAACTACACAGCAGGGCCTTCAAAGTTTCCGGGGTATCCGGGGTCAGTTCAACAGCAGCCTTCTTGGCAACATGACCCTCGGATCCCTCCCCTCCCTTTTCCTCATAACCTGCAGGAGCACTCTTCCTCTTTCGGGGCATCGGAACCCTCGTCGCGTCCCCTTGCTGCACATCTTCGGCCCGGGGCTCGTTGATCACGATCGTTGTCCTCCTCGGACGAGACGGAGCAGCCCTTCGGGCTGCATCTTCACCTTCGTCAACCTTCTTCTTTCCGGAATCTAAGCTCGTCATCCCTCCAATTCTTCGCAGCTTGGCCGACAAATCTTTAAGCTGAGCAGACATGTTTGGGGGATAGGGAATTAACTTCGGAATACTTGAAGAGGAGACAACAAAATATCAGTCCCGTATACAAACAATCAATAAAAGTTAGAGCAATAAAATAAAGCTAAGGCAAAAGACTTACATCCGGCAGCATGCATATTTTCATTGCTAGTAAAATAGTCTCGGGTCCATTGCATCCCAAGTGCCCCACATAAGGCATAAACCATCGCGAGAGCTGCTTGCCCGAGCCGCTGGACCGAAAACCTATCTGTTTTAATTTCAAGTTTATGGAGTGACATGAACTCCAGATCCCCACCCCGGACAAAAATGAACTCCCGGTGCCATCCCTTAAGCGACGTCAACATACTGACCGGGAGAACCATCTTATCGGAAGGATATCCACAGTCCTCGATCCTAAAACATGAACTCATAAATCGGTCGAGCGGTGGATCTCTTAATTTTGAAAATATGATGGAAAAGTTTGAAGGTGGGGAGGTAACTTTTGGCATGGCAGCAAGCTAGAAACCAACTTATCCATTTTACTGAATTCGGGGCCAGTTGGGTGAAAAGAATCCCATACACGTCCCGGCAGAGAGATTTGGTGAATTGATGTAATCCGAGGCGCATGCCCCGGAGGTGCTCCAAGGGAATCCCAACCCAACCCCCATCCGGTCTGTGATAAACCCTCTCATGCTCCTCGGGCCATCTCCATTGGAAGGTATCATCAAGGTTAAAGGCGAGTCTAAGGGCACCATCTACCTCGGCGTCCGTATATTTCTCCTGAACCTCTTTATGAACCGCCCCACACTCATACCTGGTACCCGGGGCGGTAAAAAACTTCATATTCATATCGTCCTCGTCATAAGGCTCCCTACCACCCGACCCATCCGGGCCCCCATATGCCTTTGACAAATCTCGGTAATAAAAACCTAAGGGCTTAGGGTTCACTCGGCACTGGACGAAATATTCATCTACGTCCTCCCAAGATCCATCCGGGTTCGATAAGGTACCTCAGGGGCCTAAAACTAAGGTCTGGGCTAAAACTTGTTGGGGTTGGTCAATCCGGGGAGGCATCTCTACGGAGCTACTACTGGAAGAAGAAGATGAAGGGTAAAATACGTTTAGTTCGCCTAAACCTCTAGGCCGCTCGGGATACCGACTCCTAAGGGTAGCAGTACGTTTAAAATGGGTACCTGGCATAAACTATGTGTATCTATATAAACGCACCCCGGAGTCAGTGCTAAACCCGAACCCAACAACAACAAAAACAAAACAAAAAACAGAAAAGTTTAGAAACAAATCGTGTATGTATCTTAGCCCAGAAACAAGATCTATAGCATATACATATACATACAAATAAAAACACATATCAAGAACACACTCCGGGCCCTTCAACTTTTTACACTATTAAAAACCCACTTTTTCGCATACAAAACTACCAAAATTCATGATATTTACACAAATCAAACACAAAACCATTGAAAAAGCCATGCAAAATCTACACAACTACACAGATTCAAGATCAAAGCAACAACACAGTGGTGAAAATCGAACAAGGAATATGAAGGGGCGAAGCAAAACTCGCACAAAATGGCTACATGCATTGCGAGAACGAAAGAAAAAGAAATGAAACAAGAAAGCGAAAGATCAAGATACTTACAAAGTAGCAGGAGAAAGAAATGCGGCTTCAAAAAAATCTCTGCAAGATTTCTCAGGTCTCTCTCTGTGGAAGTTTCTGCTTAAAAGAAAAAAGAAGGGGAGAAGGCGGTATTTATAAAGAAAAGAAAGACAGGTGAAAGGTTTTTTGAAGTAAAATTAACCATACCCACGTGGCAGCCCGCGATTGGTCCTAAAAAATAACCGCATAGCAGTTATTACACGTCCTGTCACGTAATCATTACGTGGGCGCGTCTTTTTAGGATAAAAAAGGGGAAGTTAAAGAATATCACACTCAAAAGATACACATAAACATTTCCTGAGGCGTCGCGGCACAATGATAATTACTCTACTCCCCCATCCGGGTAAACCCGCATAAGGGAGTGGGGGGCAAATGATAGCCTATAATAATATATGCCCAATAACAAAGGCCCAGGGCCCAATTACAAGAGCTCAGGGAGTACTCAGTTTTAACCTTGAGGGGCCCAGGACATGTGGCAACATCACCACCGTCCAGGTGCCCGGGATCCAGAACGTTCCTACGGTCCGGATTCAGTAGTACTCTGATGCATCACAAGCGTCCAGATGCCCTACAGTCCAAAAGGCACACCTACGGTCCAGATTAAAAGGGGCAAACTCCTAAACCCTAGTAGGAGGCCTATAAAAGGTAGGACAGAAGGAAGGTTACAGGTTACAATCTCACATACTCTCTCTCACCTATACTTACATACACACACGCTCACACCATGAATACACTCGCATAATTCCCGTTTTGCCCCTCTTCTCCTTAAAAACCCTCTCTCATTCTCACGCCGGAGGTACCGCGGGGACGTCACCCCTCTCCGGTTCTGTTTTGTAGGTTCCCACCTTACAGCTGCACCGCACGCCGCCGCCGTTTCCGTCCAAAAGGAGCTTAAATCCGGGCCCAGCAAGGAGAAGGCCTCGGGGTGATTTGGGATTATCAGCTATCACTAATATATAAAACGGAATAAGCACTAATTCTCGTGAGTTTAATTGATGAAGTTGTTGTAAATGTAGGGGGTTCGTCAATAAAAATGCACCAAACTCATCGGAGTTAGTGCTTATTGTGTGCACTTGGGCACACATTAGAAACCCCGTATGTAAAATTATAGCTATGAATTTGGACATATACTTTAATGGGATTTTCAATAGTTGGAAATTTGGTTGTTTTAATTAGTTATTTTGATTAACTAATTGAATTTAGCTGTTTCAATAAAATGGTGAGGTAAATAGCAGTTTTAATTAGTTTTTAAAAATTATATACTTGAAAAAGTTTATTTGAGGTGCTTTTTCAAAATTAATTTTTTGGGATAAAAAATTATTTCACAAATCTAATTATTAAATATTTATATTAGAAATTTTATTTTGGTCAAAGCTCTAACTTGATTCAAAAAATTAATTTTGTGCCAAAAAAACTAACTTTCAAACCTCGCCATATTTTTTAATTGTACTTTTACACTTCTATACCCAACTTCTTTTTTCTTTTATTTATATCTTCATTTTCCTTTAACTTTGGACTCAAAATTTTTCAGTTAACAATATTATTTTTCACTTTTTTAACTTTTCACAACTATCTTATCATTTTTCTTAACTTTCATTCCCAAACCAAATGTAAACAAATGGTGGGAACGGATGGAGTAATAATTATCTTATAATTATATTTTTAATGTTACTTAATTATCGATAAAATTTATTTTTCAAATTAAAAATAAATCGAGAAATATGGATGGACAATAATTATTAGATGATAAGGAATACTGATATATCATAGGTTAATTCGTGTTAATATTTATAATTTAATAATATGAAATTTTAAAAATAGTTATATTTATCAATTGAATACCAAAATTTGGTACTTTGCGGGGAAAATTAAAAAGAGAGAAATTTGTAAACGCCTCATGTCTTTCACTTATTTAATTAATATCTGAGCACAAGGAGGAAAAAAAAGTGAATTTTAGTAATTTCCATATACTTGAAGCTAAACTAGATTTTAAAACAATCTTATTTAATAAATAAAATATTAATTTTCTAAAATTTAATGAATATATAATGGATTGTTCTTGAATGAAATAGGCTAATAATGATTGATTATATTTTAAAAATAATATATTTTCATTATTTCATGATGTTAGAAATATTATTTTTTATTTGATAGGATAAAACATGACTGTGACGAGAAGTTTTCCTACATGCTTGTAGAGATTCAATAAATATGGTCAAAATCAAGAAATTTGACTTAATTTTAAATTAAGAGGAATACCATTTTTGAGTGACCCAAATTTTACAAATTTTCAATAATATTTATTTAAGACATGACATGCACACATGCTCTAAACAAATTTTTAAATAACATAAAAATGTTGAAGTAGGCTCCTACATTTTATATACAAGTCAATGAATACCAGTTCATATTTTAAGCAACTAGCCAAATAAATAATGAATTAGTGATCAGCAGACCCCAGAGATACGGTGGCTTTCATTAATCATTTAACGACGAAAACGTGAACTTACTCCGGACAGTTGATTACTTTGCGTCCAAGGAATCCCTCTTGTACAGTGTTATTTCATTCAATAAATACGGTTACATATTAATATCATCATCGTTATTTGAGATTGATAATATGTAAAACAATAATGGGCATCATAGCATGCATGATCATTCAGATCTAGCTGCCTGTGCAAATGAACGGGGACACCGAAAATATATGTACATTTCAGGGTCACATTTGTTCTATTTAGTAAGAAAATTTAAAAGTTTCCTAAGTCCGATATCCGGATTTTAGTCTCACGGTATAGTTATAGTGGCAAGAAAGCCCAGCTCTTTTAAGACCCGTCCCGTATTTCTTGAATTTTGGTTTAGGCTTGGATATAAAATAAAAACTACATCCGTATATTTCAATTATAATTGTTTTTATAATAGTATTCGACAGGTATTTTAAAAATTAAGAAAAAATATAGTTTTTTAGCTTTTTCAAAAAAAATTATTTTTTAAATAAAAATTTCAACATTCTATTTTTTTTCAAAAAAAAGGGAATTTTTAAAAAAAAATTATAAAACTAAACTTTCTATTTGTGTACGTGATATTATCTCAAAAACGATATAATTGGAAGAGACGTAAGGAGTATTTGCTCACGGCGGTCATTAATAGGGTTGGTTAAAGAATTTGGAGACTCTCTCTAAGGCTCCGTTTGGTAAAAACTATCAGAAAGGTGTTCGGTAAATTCTAAAAACTGATGTCTGAAAAAGCGTTTTTGGTCTGAAAGCTGCTGTTAGCAAAAGTATGTCCCCCAATACTTTTGGAAAAAACTGTTTTAAGCTTTTACAGAAAATAACTATCAGTTTATCATCAAACCTTCTCAAAAATATTATTTTTATATATTATATCTCAAAATATGCATAAATTAAAAAAAAATACTATACAGTCATCTAATTTTCATGACAGCACTTTTTCCACCAGCATTTTTTACTGCACATCAATTTTTAACAGCACTGCCTACATGTAGTGCTGATTTTTAGTAACCTGGATTTGGATAAAGTATAACAGTTACGCACGCAAAATCTTCGTCACCTGTATTAATTGGACAAGAACATATATTAAAGAATCCGTTTTACGTATACCAAACATTAGGTATAGACTTTTAGGTATGCGTAACAATTGCTATATTAATATGCCCTTACAATCATTTCCTTCAATTATAGCAATGACAAAACTTACAATCACAAGAGTGATTCTGATTCTTAGTACTCTGCAGATAAACCTTCTGGAACTCTGTTTCTCACAGACAGTCATCAAGACACTTCCCGGATATTACGGCGTATTGCCATTCAGACTCGAAACAGGGTTGGTCCGAACAAGCATAACATGCTTTCAAAACTGCAGAAGATTACATGAACTGGAAATATCTAGTCTAGATGATTACTGATGTTATATCTTGTATTGTTCATCATGCAGGTATGTGGGACTAGGAGATGAAGAAGATTTGCAGATGTTTTACTACTTCGTTGAGTCGGAGCGTAATCCGACCGATGATCCTCTCATGATATGGATCACTGGAGGTCCTGGTTGTTCTTCTCCTCGAACTTTCTTTTATTATACAGGTTAAACCTCATAACATTGTTCTAATTTCTTTTAATTATGAACTCTGAACCACCCTTTGTAAAATTACAAACTTACAAGCATCCACCAACTGTTCTCGGCACATAATTTTCAATTATGTACGTGCACGAAACATAAACTTGATTACAACATATACCAAATTATCATATAAAATAATTGACATAGATGCATGTCGCCATCCATCATATATTATATATAATCAAATTGTTTTATGGCCCGTTTGAGAAACTGAGTTTCATTTGAAATTGTGGATTTGATCAAATAAATTGTTTGGTAATTTGGATTTGGATTTTATTTGAAATACTAAACATTCAAATATTAGTATAAATATGAGAATTTGACAACTCAAATTCTGTCATTTGAAATGAAATGCAAGTTTTCAAACGCTCTCCTAATTATTTTGTTTTGATTATTTTGTGTGGACTTTGTATGATGTAGGGCCGTTGAAATTTGATTATGCAAACTCATACGGAAAATTACCACAGCTAGAGGTAAATCCGTACTCATGGACGAAGGTACGCGGTAATTTTTCAATCTTGAAGAAGCTACATTTATTCAGGATACTATTTTTAATTGTTTAGATTAACTTGTTAAAAACACATGCATTTTGTTTGAAGGTGGCCAACGTTATATTTGTAGATCCACCTAATTCTGGGTTTACCTATACGAAAAGTAAAGCTACTTACAGAAACAGTGACACCTTGATGGCAGCAACTATCTATGAGTTTCTTATGAAGGTTTCTGATGCCATTGTAACTTGAATTTACTTATCTGTTTTCTTGATAGTAAATTTGAAATACTAAATTCTTGTTTTACTGCTGCTTGTTGATGCAGTGGCTTGAGAATCATCCTAAATTTCTAAACAATCAGCTATATATTTCTGGTGTTTCGTACTCTGGCATATCGGTTCCGGTTATGGTTCAGAATATTATCAATGGTAGATACATGTGGAGTTTATTATCCTATTGTATAAGAATTTTATTCTTTGAATTTTAACTCTTGTAATGATTTTTTTTATTGCAATTTTTGCAGGCAATGAAGCTGGAAATGTTCCCAGGTTAAATATAAAAGTAAGTAGAGTTGTGTACCAGATATATATAGTTTAGCTTTCACTACATGAAACATAGTATTTTAAAACTGTCGAAAAAATGACCTACTTAGAGCTAGGGGTAATAATGATCGAAAAATGACCTACTTAGACGTAGAGTGGTCTGTATAACGACCAATGGCCAATTGGTAAAATTGATCGTAATAAGTGAACAAAATATGGATCATGCTCCATGGTTGAAGATGTGGCCCTGCCACATCATCCCACCCGGCCCACACACGTGGCATCAATATGTCATAATGCAGGTCCCATCACATCCGCCGGTATACCTTTCACGTTGCACTAACACGTGAACTAAGTCTTCCGTCAGTCAACATAAATTGCGACAAAAAAAAGAAGCAAACAACAACCACATTAAGAGTAACTCATATTAATCAACCATCATTCATGGATAACGACCGATTTATAGTGAATTACAACCGAACTTGCGGTCAATAAAGCCCTGTTTCTTGTATTGTTTGTTTTAAAAATATTGCAACTTTATTTTTTTTGTTCTTTTTTGCTTCCAGGGATACATGATCGGTAACCCTCTAACAGATAGAAACATTGACTTCAATGCAAGGATTCCATATGCCCATCAGTTTGCACTCTTATCTGATGAACTATTTGAGGCATGTTTTGCAGAATAACCAGATTTTAAAACTATCACAAATATTCAAGTTATGACCATTAATCTGATAAAATTGTATCATGAATATTGTAGTCAGCAAAAGCAAACTGCAATGGCGAATACATAGAAGTGAATCGAGCAAATGGATTATGCCTGAAGGCTCTAGCAGAAATTGATAAGGTAAGCATTTATATCACTGCACAGTTCTAAAATCATGTCCATGAATGAATGATTAGGGACAAAATGGAAATATGGGAGCAAAAGTACTAAAATTAACCGAATTATCTTAAAAGAGGATTGTCAAGCACAATGAGAATTTATCTTTTTATGCAGTGCCTGAAGGACCTATATGACCAGCAAATATTGGAGCCAATCTGCAACCCCAACATGATAACCAAGACTATCCTGCAACTAGGGGATGGAAAATCTTCTAACAAGAATCCTGCAATTCCACTCCCTTTGTCTCAGCAACCGCCGAAATCATGGTGTCGAGTAATATACATGACTCATTAGCACAGATACACAATTGTTCCCTATCACTCCATTAACTGTTTGTTTTTTTTTTTGGTTTTCTCCAGGAGGATAATTACCAGTATGCTATTGCTTGGACAACCGACGAAAGTGTTCAGAAAGCTCTTCATATACGGGAGGTACTTGTACGTTAAAAATTACAAATTATCAGTATACTGATAATTACATAATTATCAGCATGTTATCTGTTTTGTTTACAAATAACAGGGCACAATAGAAGAGTGGGTGATGTGCAACACAGATCACTATGATATCGATCGAAATGACACTGATACTTACTCATATGATATTGCTAGTAGTATTGTTTATCATCGAAACCTCACCAAAAATAACTGTCGAGCTCTGATATACAGGTAAATTTATCCGTTGTTCTAGGTGCAAAATTAAGTTATTTTTAAATATTTGATAGCATTTGTTGATTATGTTAAGGGTTTGTTTCCGCAAATCGCAGTGGTGACCACGACTTGGTTTTTCCATACATTGGAACCAGAAAATGGATCCGCTCTCTTGGTTTAACAGTTGATAGAACCTGGACACCATGGTTTGTTAAAAATCAAGTAGCAGGGTATGTTTAGTTAACTTAGACCTCTGGTTCAAACTCGATTATCGTCCATTTATCATTCTGTATACCCTGATTTTTGTGTGTATGTAGTTACACTGAAACTTTTTCGCAAGGCAACTACTCGATGACATTTGCAACGGTTAAGGTAGCTCTAGTATAACTTTTACTTGACACTGCATCAAATTTGAATTGGTTATGACTTGTCATTTATATCATTTTGGTTTCTTGGGCTATTTTATAGGGTGCTGGTCACACAGCTCCTGCTTTTAAGCCAGAAGAATCATTGGCCATGGTTGATAGGTGGCTGGCTCAGGCTAAGCTTTAGACAAAACAACAAAGACACGGTCCAAAGTTAAGCAGGCGACCATGCAATAGGGTGAAATGTAAACACAAGTTACATGTACTCTGTTAGATGATAATTTCAATAGCTCTATGTTAGTCTATATAGCATAAGAATAATAAGAATATATAATCCTCTCATTTGTGTTGAAAATAATTATTTGAAATTATTTGAAAAAAAAAATTAGATTTATCGTGATTAGGTTGTTCGAAGTAGTTTTTGAATATTTATTAGCTAATAGTTTTCGAATTGCAGTGATTATAGGGTTACCTATTTTTTAGTTGTATTTGTTGAATTTACGACCTATGTAAAGAGATTTATAGAGTATCTTATATATATATGGAATCAGACAATAAAATTATTTTTTTGTTCTAATTTACTTTTTTTTTTACTTTTTGTTTAGTTTTTATCAATTATCATTTATTTAAAAAAACCTAACATGATATCAAAGTTAGTTTAAATTAATTAATTGGGAGTCAAAAATTAGCTACGAATCGAAGACAATCACGGTTGGATGGTATTGTATTAGGAAAAATGTCTAAGTCACAATTAGGAATTGCTAGAGAATTAGGATCTGTCAACTAGTCAGGATCTGCATACAATCAAGATCTGTATCAGTATTTGTCATGGATCAAGATGTGACTTGTTGTCAGGGTCACAATGTAAATCATGATTTGTTGATTTATACAGTCCCAACATTTGTGGAATGGTGTACAGTCGGTTCCTGATTTATTGGATCGAAACTGTTGATTTAGATATGTATAGGAATTATATAAATTATACTATACATATCATAGAGATTGATTGTGTGGCTGTGTGATATATAAACACCGAATATATTATCTTTATCGGTGAGCTCGGGTATAACTAACACCTCTCAAGAACATTGATTTTCCTGAGAGAGTTTTGTAACAATTTATAAGAGAATAAATAAACTGTTATTTGATTCTCTTATTCTTACTTTACTTTCTTTGTATCGATTTGTTTCAATACGTCATAAGTGGGCTACTGTAATGCAAGTGTTACAAAGAGTGTTACTTTAGCTAAGAATTTTTTGTCGTATTGTAACAACTCTCACTTAGTGTTACAATAGCTATTAAGCTAGTGTTGCAGAGTAATGTCGGTGTTGCACAATATGTAAAACCAACACATGGTGTTAAATTAGTTACTTTTTTTAATTAAAAAAAATAAAGTAAAAATATTATCATAAATTAGTATAAAATTAATATTAGAAATTAGTATAAAAATAATATTTTGGTTTTTTTATGAATAGAAAATGTAATATATAATTAAATTAAATTTACAAAAACACATTATACATAAATACAGAAGTTACTTTATTTTTTTAATTTAATAAATAATATTTTAATATTTAAAATTAAAATAGAAATAGAAATAATATATTTTTATAATATTTAAAAATGAATATATTATTATAAAACTGGAATCAAAATTATTTTTTGATTTACTTTTTTACTTTAACATATAGTATATAATAAAGTACAAATTTTAAATTATTTATATATAAATATTTATGATCGTATTTCTTCAAATTAAATAAATAATAATATTAATAGTTAGTCCTAAAAACAAAATAACAAATTAAAATGTATACTGAAATTGGGAAATTTCAGGCGGTAATTTCCCCCTAAAATAAAAACCCACCTGATAAACCTTCTTCCTCATAAACTCCTAAATTCTCTCGATGTCTCTCTCACTCAGCTAACTCTCTCTCTCCCAAACAAGATTAAAGCACAAATTGAAGATAAGTCGAAGGCGAGTCTCCCAAGTTCTCTCTCTGGCTCGAATCGACATGTTTGTGGCTCGAATTTAAAGGTAATTACTTATTCCCTTGATTTTTGAATCGACATGGCTATGGACCAATACATCATTATCACTATGAGGTTAACTTATGACACTATAAATATGTAGTATCTCACAACGGGTCAATCCAGCACTATGTATCTAATACATGTGTCTGTGTTTTGACTTTAGTATCACCATACCTATGATCAATGAGATGTGATCATCAGTCAACAAACACACTAGTCTCAATGTATATATTATCGTCGCTTAACAATTATACAAGAATAGGGACCTTTAGAAATATTAAAATTATTCTCATAATCTCATTTCTTAGTCACGTACTTAGAGATGTAGATTTACATATCATATTCCAAGGATATTTATTAATATAATATTTTATCGCAGAAAATAAAGATATAATAAATTACTAAAGAATAATCCATAGAACCATAATTAATAATCTAAATATCTCATAACACAAACATAATAGTGTTGTCTCTAGGGCACACATACTAACATATAAAGCTCGACTCGTTGTCAAAGGGTTTACTCTGACAATTGGAATGGACTATTTTGAGACCTATCCCCTGTTGCTAAAATGACAACAGTTCGTCTTGTCTTAGCCCTTTCTGCGAAATTTTAACTGGCACATCCATCAAATGGATGTTAATAATGCGTTTATGCACGTCTGTCTTTCAGAAGAAAACTATATGAAGCTACCTCCAGGATTTCAATATTTGTCATCAGGTTCAAATTACTTTCCTTTTGATGTTGAGTTTGTATGCAAACTTAGGAAATCAATATATGGTTTAAAGAAGGCTTCTCGGGTCTGACATGACAAATTAGCTATAGCCTTACTTCAATTTGGAGACACTCAAGTTGCTTGTGATCATAGCTTATTCACCATCAAATTACTGTCAGAATTTGTGGTTGTTATAGTCTATCTGGATGATATTTTAATTACTAGTAATTCAGCTGATCTTATTGCCAAAGTAAAGCCTTTTTGCACTCTCAGTTTGAATCAAAGATTTTGGGCCTATGAAGTATTTTCTCATTCTTGAAATTGCTCGTTCCATAGACGGTATCTTTGTGAGTCAAAGAAAATATTTGCTTGATATACTAAATGATATTGGTCTGTCTGTTGTGAAGCCATCTGTTGTTCTTATGGAACAAAACCATAAACTAATTGATAAAAAATTTCCACCTCTACAAAATTCTGAAATTGTTACTTACAGACGTCTTGTTGGTCACCTCTTATATTTGACAATTACTCGTCCAGATTTATCGTATGGTGCTCACATTTTATCTCAGTTTATTTCATATCCGAAAGTTGATCATCTGATAGCTTCCTTCAAAATGGTTAAATACACTAAGGGTTCCCCAGGTCAAGGCATGTTCTTTGCTGCTGATAACTCTCTATAGCTTCAGGAAGTTTCTGACTCTGACTGTGGAGGTTATCCTGATTCTAGGAGGTCTTTAACTAGGTATTATATTCTTCTCGGCAAATCCTTGGTTTCCTGTAAATGTAAGAAACAAACCTTAGTTTCTCGCTGCTCTGTAGAGGTTGCGTATCATTCCATTACATATACTTATTGTGAGGTGATATGTCTTGTTCAATTGTTACAGTCTCTTCAAGATCCCAGTCCTCTTCATGTTCCTTTCTTTTGTGATAATAATTCTGCCATACATATTGCACACGATCCCGTATTTCATGAATGGACGAAATATACTAAAATCGATTGTTACCTTGTACGTGACAAACTGAAGGTTGGTCTTATTTCTCCTGTCCATGTGCGTACTGCTCTGCAACCGGCCGACATTTTTACCAAAGTCTTATATCAACTCACCTTGCTTCAGTCCAAGTTAGGTGTTGTAATAAAATTTTCCCCTTCTTACTTGAGGGGGGATGGTACGATACTAAGTACAGACTCAACTGAGACCAGTCAGTAAAAGTCAGCATCAGCAAATTAGTTTAAGTCAAGTCAATATTATAGAATGCCAGATAATGACAGGCTGTCAAGTTTATTACTAGATCATTTCAGTATAGATATGTTTGTGTGCATGTAATCACTTTAGTTAGTTAGGAGTTTACATTCTCTCCTCTCTCTCTCTCTTTAAATCTCTTTATAATCTCAATCAGTATGTAAAAGTTACAATATCTTTGCAGTTTAATGAAGTTGATGTTCATTAACGTTTGATTAACTTTGTGACACTATTAAGACATAAGAACACTCTTTTGTCATTCAATCTAGTTAGCTATATCCATGACATGCTCATTGAGTCCATTTGATAGTTTTGAATTATTTTCTGAATCTGATCGGTGATGTTCATGGTTTGATATATTTTCTCCCAATCATTCAACTTTTCAAACCAAATCAAAATAAATTCAAATAAACAAAGTGGTTTGGTACAACGATTCAAAATTTGAATAATTAACTCTTTTTCAAAAATTACTTATTATAGCTGTTAAGCAACTATAGTTTAATAAATTGTAACTAAAGATTTGAAATTAAAACTTCAAGTACTCATTATTAAATATAAAATCAAATATATTGTTAAAGCATAGTATAGGAAGGTAGGTTATTTTCGTGAATATTCCTGACTCAGTGCATATACATATATATATATATATATACACACACACAACACATACTTAAATATATACACGCACATGTACATATATATACATAGGCATTTTTTCAAATAGAAATAAGACTTAAAATGAAAACAAGAAACTAATCTGCACCCTTTGATCAATCTAAACTAATGGCCCCCCTACAGGCAGATTAAACTACACTCACCCACACAGAATTTCAGCTTTTCCCCTCCGTTCTTAATTTAATTTTTCCCGTCAAACGATAATTTTTTTTAAAATCCAACTTTACTATATTTTTCTCCATCTCCCAACGATCGATTTGCATACCATATGTGTTATATTTCGACGTGATTTAATAACTTTTTTATTTTAATTTTTAGTTTTCATTATAAGAATATTTCTAGTGTAATAGCACTCTATATACATATATATAAACACACACACACTCACATACTTAAACATATACACGCACATAAGCACTAACTATACATTGCAAAGCAATGCAATACAAGAATGTAACAACCACGAAAATATATCAAATACAATACTTGGATATCGTCGATAATCGCTCTTACAAGGATAAATTCAATATGTTAGAACAACTCCTAGATATTAGTAATTTTCTTGTGGTTACTTATTTTATTAATATTCTTACTTTATTACCAAAAAGTAGGATGCATATTTTTTCCAAACATGTCATAATTTTATTGTTAGAAGTTGTTGAACTTGTTGGGTTTGCTAGGCAGGACTTAACTCCATATAATATGATATTTCCGTTCTAGGTCGAGTTCGCACGGATTTGTTTTTAAGTTACTCCAAAAAGACTTTATACTTATAGAGTTATTTGGCTACTTATATACTAGCAATCTTCCCCTCCCATAAACAATATGGGATAACTCCAAACAATCTTTCCTTTCACGCATCAGACTCGACACCTGCCGAATCTGTCTCCCGAGTGTGGCAGCCCATCTACCGCTTCCTAGATCCCTTTTAGAGCCAAATTAAGATAGTTAGGGGGCCCTAAGCGCCGCCGCTTAATTGGCTTTATCGTTGAGCCGGCCCTGGGTACGGTTCCCAAAATTATAACCGACCTGTTTTAAACCGAGTCACACAATTTTCTGATGAGCCGAGACAGACGGGTTCGGGGAAGCCTGGCCCGGTTCATTCATTCCGAATCCGCTTATTTGACCAGCTGTAATGACAACTTAATTAAATTCTTCGAGGTGCCCAACCTAGTACTACATATAAAATGGTCCAGGACACATGGTGCCGCCTTGCAGAGGTAATGGGGGACGGTGGCGTGTGGTCCAATTTTCTTTTTTTTTAAGCTATATACATATGTTAGCATGAAAACGCATGCATCATATTTTAAGTAATTCTTTTAAGCATTCTACAAATTTCTACATAGATGTGCCCCCAACTCGTATTCTGCTACATCACATGTGTGCTGCTTTTTAACTACCATCTCTAATTTTACATAATTAGTCGGTTGCCGATTTTTTGTGCAAAAATGAAAAATTCGCCCATCAAAATTTAAAATTGTACTTTTCTATTGCTGTGTTTTTAAGATTTATTCAACATCGGCGAGCTGTAGTTTGTACAGTAAAAACTGCCATACCTAATAATTGGATCATTTCATGTCCATATCTAACCATTTTTATCATCCATATATATAGTTAGGAATTTTCATCAACTTTATATTATTTATATTCGTAAGTCTAAAAAGTTATATTTGTTGGATGGACAAATTAAATGTTGCAAACATGTAAGATCATAATGTATGTGTGTACTAAAAAAATAAAATAAATCAATCATTATTATTACAACAATTAGCTAAAAATATACTCCCTCTGTTTCATCATTTTAACTGTCTCTTTGACTTTTCTGCACACATCTCAAGATGCATTGATCGTATAATAAAAATTATTATTTTTAATTTTTTTTTGTAAATAAAAATTTAAGTTATATATTTATATTCAAAAAACAAAATTTTGAAATTTATTATTTTAACTATAAGGTCAAAATATTTAAAAATGTGTGCAAAAAAAGTCAAAGCCACTATTAAAAAAAACATAGATAGTATTATTATTACATAAGCAAATATCTACTCTCTCCATCCCATTTTATTTATCACATTTTCTTTTATAGAAATCAAATTGACCAATTTTTAATCAAATATTAAACATTACTCTTGTATTATGTAAAAAAAAACTAAAAATTATATATTAAAGTAGATTAAAACTACTTTCCGGTGATGTAATTTTATTATTTTTTTAAATTATAAAATATTAATAAATTTCGATCAAATTTTAGTTAATTTGAACAATCAAAGTCAAATGTAACAGCTAACAAAATAAGGGTGCGGGTATTTTTGAAAGAAAGGTCAAGAGTACAAGTGAACATGTCCAACAAGATGTAAAATTACAACAAGGGTATGTAATGGCATAACAGACAGGAATAAACTAGGATATTTTTACGTACATCAATATAATTCTGCATTATAATATATTACACAAAACGTATGACCTGGATCCTGGGCCAAGTTTTATTTATTAAATCTTGATTGTGGCTATGAAGGAGCTAGCCTAGCCTTCCAAGTTACTTAATGCTCAGTCATAGCTCTCTTTTCCCTAGGTTTTGGCATGGAAGGGGACCGCCAATCCGCTTTGTGTGACAGCATCCTTGATGAGTTTAAGTGATGATTCGAAATCTGCACAAAGATTGTTATAATCCGGTATCACATCTGGATCAACTGTTAATACAAATATCATTTTCTCTCCGTAGCTCTGCCAATGTACCGCGAATGCCTGCATGCTCCAACAAAAACTAATTACAATTATTATATTTAGAAACACCATTTGATGATAAATATAGGGATTTCTAGCTAGCATTGCGCTTAATCCAGCTCTATGCATTAATCTTACGTGGGGATGTCCACAGGGACTAGGAGCAATATACGATAAGTTCTATACATTCTTACGTGTGGATGTCCGTAGGTACTGGGAGCGATATACGACAAGTGATGGCCGTAGAAACTGATTTCTTCCTGCGGACCAATAATATTTGAGAATGCCATTGTTGTGTTTGATAAAATTTTATACACGTGGGCAGCAGTTATCTGTTCGTAATCAACAAAGATAATCAAGAAAAATCCTGTATAATATTTTGATTGAGTTTATGAAATGTATCACACTATATAGGCTTCAATATGAAACTATCAATACCTTAAGTCCGAAAAACTTGAGTAAAAACCGATTTAGGGAGTAGTAAAATATAGCTTCAAATGAGAGCTTCTTTCTGTCAACAACAGCCTTGGCCTTGCGAACATAATCTAAAGGATCATCTAGCAAGGCAATGGTGATCGGAACAAGAACAAAAGTAAATAAGTTACCCCACTTCACTTTCGACTGATCCTTTTCCATCATCTCTTCTGCCGACTGTTTGCAAACAAAACAAGTGCATTCTTTTATGAATTTACAAGAAAGACCAAGTAAACATCTTAAGCATTAAGTGAATTTACCGAGGTTCCTGGGGATGATCTGATGTTAACTGCTAAAGATGATCTGAGACGAATATTTGCAGGCAGGTGGTTGTACTTTTTGCTAGCTGTATCTTGTTCCTTCTCAAGCCCATCACCTATTGGTGCTAACAATACAATGCATTACAATATTAGGAACGTCCCAAGTCACTTAATTATCAACTTGTCACAGGAAACATAGAGATTATACAGTGGTAGAATAGAAGATGCTTACCGGGCCGGAACTGAGATTCGAGTGGACCTAGTCAAAATCAGTTTATGGTACCCTAATATACATATATCATGAAAATTTATATATATTTACTTAAAAAAGTTAGAAGCCCTTATATGTCAGGGCCGTAAGCGCAAGTCTATAGGTAGGGAGGGGTCAGGGGTCATCCCTGACGCTTACCAGGATTTTATATTAATATTCTAACAAACAACGGGTAATCGAGCAAACTAACCATATTTTCCATTGAGATAGCGGGATAGGGCAGCCATAGTTATTCCTAGTAACACGTCGTTAATAGTCTGAAACATCAACAAATTAAAATAACATTAGTGTTTTGCTTATATAATTGGTAGCAATAGCTGATTTAAAACAGACACTATATCAATTACCGCGTTCATTGCATATTTCACTAGCTTTATATCATGTAAGCTGACGATTCTATGCACAATTCTTTTACGACTCAATTCTATATGTTCTGAAACACCTTTGATCGGAGTGTCCGTGTCTTTCAAGAACAAAGCAGTAATAACAAATTGCAAAATATCAACAAAAGTGTTAAAAACCATAAGAATCATGGTACAAGTTGCAGAAAAAAGCCCCCAGAACCTATTACGATTGTTCCAAAAGTTTGTTGATAATTGTCTGGTCTTTAGAACACTTGGCATTGATTCGAGATCAGAAGCTTTTCTGCTACTAGCTAAAAGGAGAGATATAAAAGACGTTCCATCCCCGACTGAATGATGAACTTTAAGTACTGCAGTTGCATTAGCATCCGATGTCTTTACGTTTAAAACATGAAGCTCCCATAATGGCTTTGCAAGATCCAATCCTGTATTAGTGAGATTTGATATGTAATCTTCAACATACATTTCAGCTGATTCCATATTGGGATCCACTTCCGGAGTAAAGACATGCTTATGTATGTCTACTTTCGTTCTTCTCCAACTCATTTGCCCACCATTCTTTTCATCCGTTACCTACAAAACAAACGAATGCACGTAAGCTGGCCCGGACACCCGGTTTAATTACACCTTATTTATAAAAACATGAACTGCTAATATCAAAAATTAGTTTTTCTTACCAGCAAACTGGAGAAACGAGGGTGCTTCACAAAAGAATCATTTAACCCGGATTTAACAGCATCAACATCGATCAGCGTTTTGAAACCTAAGACATATATGATTGGAATGTTCAATCCCTTTGCCTGAAACAACCTTGCAACCGGGCTTAACAGCTCTTCATCACCATCAACTTCAATACTAATGTTCTTGGTGAAGATAGGTTTAATGGATTTTCCTCTTATCATCTTAAATAAACTTGTATGTAATGAACTCAACGATCGCAAGTAGATGTATATAATGGTGTTATTAGCATGGGTTGATGAGCCGAGGCCTATACGGCCCAGCGGCAGGCCACATGGTACTCCTGACTTTAAAACTTTGCAGTAAGACTATACGGACAGTCCTGACAAAAAAAACTTACAGAGAGTATGTATATGTTTTTAATGAGTTGTAATACAAGAACCAAAAGGTTTGTATTTTGTCACTCCACCTCAAAGTCAATAAAATTATAAATGTCACGTCACATCATGTATTGTATTTCTGCACTATTTGTCGTATCCCTATTAAAAATGTTTAATAAATTAAAAGCTAGAATTATTATTCTAAAAATCTCCGATTTTCAAAAAAACTCCCGATTGATTCTTATAAATTATTTGGCTGATCTATTTTTTGAAATTCGAGTAATGTTTATAAATTATATAAAATTATATATTTCATAATAAATAAGGTAAATATATTAAGTTTTATTAAAATATTTAAATATATCCAAAAAAAATTCAATTAATCTCCGATTTGCCGATTAATCCCTAATCATTTAGTAAACCCATTAGTACCGATTACCGACCTTGGCTAGAATCTGTTTCAAATATTAAAAAAGTTAACTACAGAAACTATATTAACAAAAATTCAACATATCTATCCGTCTGCAAGTAAAGTATCAATACTATACTACTAGCTTATGAATTGTGTGATGTTCTGATTAGGTTTAATAATTCTTATTTTAGTTTTTGTGATTTTAATATTTTATTTTAAAAATTTGTTTAAAAAATTAAGTGAACATAAAGCTCCATTGATAAAATTAGAAGTCTATTATCAGTTTTCTCCAACACACTTGTATTTTTATGTATGCACTATCATTCTTAGGTGATAACAATTTCTAAATGTTTTGTTTATAGGTTACATGGGTCACCCCTTTCTTTTGGATGTGATAATGTCGCATCAAATGAGAAGCTCAAGTCCGTCCGAAACTATCAATGTACTTCCAACTGATTATTCAACTTGAAAGCAATGTTGCATCCACTAACTTTTTATGTAGGTTGCATGTCACAGCCGCACAGACATGCCAAATGGGCATGTTATGACATCAATTAGCAAGACATGTCTTTTCATGATTCGGCATACCTTTTTTATTAATTTTTTTAATAATTATTTTAATATTAGAAATATCCAGAAATAACAAATATAATTTTAAAATATTTACATATATTTTATTTATATCCTTATTATATCCTTAAGAGTGATCTTATCCAAATATTTGGTAGTTATGATCCTGTACCGCCAAAATAATCTCAATTGTTGGATCATAAAAGATAACATCCTAGCTGAATAGAAAATAATCACATTGTTCTAATACTATTCAAACACGAGAATACGATATAATTTCCGAATACGATTCTTAATAGAATATGATTAGAGGTTCAATCAATCATAAATTAAAAGGATTGTTTTACTAATCCCCAAATACTAAAATATGATGTAATGATATAACTGTAATATGATGCAATGATATAACTGTAATAACTATATAATATACATGACAAAAAAGTAACTAAATTCAAAATTCGTATATTTTTTAATATCTGCATATTTGTTGAAATAATATTGCAACAAACTGTAAAAAATAGTAATAATATAAATACAAACATCAAGAGTAATAATATACCTGCATTAAAAAATTCTAAAATAAATTTATAAAATTTTAAAAAATAAAACAAATAAATTTTAAAAAACCGTGCATTGCACGGGCTATAAGCTAGTATGTAAAAAGTTACTAATTTAAATAAGTATTATGATGATATTTGGTTGTTATAATTTTATTCAAATTCACTGTATATTAGTATAATAATTATTTATTATAATTTATTATATTTAATTGATAAATGGCATGCCATTTGGGCATGCCTTTTGACAAAAAGCATGGCTATAGGCATGCATTCGGGGAGTCTCGTGACAGGTACCCTATTTAAATGAAGTGAGAAAATACTTTAATTTAAGCTGTTTAGAGCATGTTTTAGTTAAATTTATTTGAAATTTATGTTTATGTATGATTGGAATATTGAGGATGATTGTAATAATTTAAAATGAAGGCTTAATTTAATTACTGATTTTAAGTTTTGTGGAAATTTTACATTTCCGGTTAGTTTGATATATCAATATATTCCTAATTCTTCCTAGCACTAAGGTTTCCATTTACAATCTTGGGTCAACCCATTTCTAAAAATAAACAGGCATTAGACTATTTCAGCATGGACTATCCATTCATTTGGATCGACCCAATTGCTTCATGGGTCTGGCACCAAACATTACGTTAAAATATGATAATTTCATAACTTCCCAAACTTTACGGGCCAGTTATGTGTATTTGAAATTCAAAAAAACAAACTTCTGTGTTACTGAGTTTCATGGAAACTCTACATTTTTCATTACTTTCATTATTGTTTAGGTCTTTTTAAGCCACATTCATGGAACGCTCAAGTAAGACCGCTTCTTTTCATTAATTTTTATATCAATCTCTAAAATTTTACATAAGATTTGATGTTTTAATGTTTTGCATTACAAGGTCATAAACGAGTACAAAAGAATCCATTATCTCCTTCATCCAAATCGAATGGTCTGTAAACTTATATATAAGAAAAGTCTTTGCATTTAAATTTTGTTCACTTAGGATTTTTGGTCCATAATTTTGCAATGTTTTTTTGTAGTATCAAGAAGAAGAAAAAGTATATTATGTACCATGATCATAGGTGAACATAGTCACACCCCAAATTCTACAATCTCTGAAAACAAAGATCCCAATGTTTGTTCATCAGTAATTAATGGTTTGTTTTATTTCAGTTGTAATTCATATTAAATAAATATAGTCCTTTTTAATGATTATTGATTTAGAGGACCAAATATGTTTAGAATTTCATGATATAATAATTTTTATGGCATTGGATTCAGGTTGGTTATCAAAAAATGAAAATTCTCCATTATACCCTAACACCTTAAAAACTGATGTGGTATATCCAGGAAGTGGTACAGTCCATTTACAGAGCTCCTCAGATTTGTATACAGTACAGTACAGCATAAATTAATGATGTACATATAACAGTGTTATGATGTTCAAATTTTTTATACAAGGATTTATAATTCATCCCCATGCTCACAATTCCTCCCAAGAAACATTTGCAAAAGACATTATTATGAAACAAAAAGACTTATAGACCATAGTCTTGTGCATAAAGACCTGAAATAAAACATATATCTAGCACATACTAAATACTGCACTTCTTTGTACATTAATACAAATTTAATCGTATTATTCTATACATATTAGCTGTTTGTTATGCAAATAACATATACCACCTCTAATGAAAAAAATTAATCGTGATAGTTTGCATTTGACAACCAGGGACCAAACTCCTGCCCCTATCATGCTAAATAAACTTACATAACATTTGCATTATCTTCCAACATTAACCATCTATATGTATCTCGCTAGGATATATCTCACTTTACCCTATATTGTATCTTCCCTCTCTCCGTTTATGAGACCCTATCAAAACTTAAAATTAAGTTTGGACTGAGGGACATTGTCAAATTTAGGCTTACACATGGGAGATGATATATTTTCTTTCCCCTTTGATTTTTCCTTTTTTGCATTTCAAATATGTAGTGTTAGAATTCTACATATTTATGCAAACACTCATGTAAGGTTACCGTATGGGGTAAGCTTGCTATCACAATGGAAGAGAGCTATAATCAAATTACGAAGAATGAAGTAGTCATTGTTATACTTACAAGTACAAAACTTACCACTTTTCGAAGTGAGTATTATCCCCTTCTTTTAATTGTATTTAAAATTATATCAATTTTTTTTTGTACAAAAAAGTTGTAATTTACTATATTATAATTGCAATTTATTTGTTTCAGACACAGTTCAAATTAACACACTGTCGGCTTCAAAGCTTTACCTCAATCTAGACTACGATGTTGTTGTTGAAATGAGGAAAAGGTACTCTATTTAACAATCTTTTATTTGGTTTATAATGTCTTTAATTGATATTTTATAATTACTAACTACTAAGAAAAATTCGGAGATTTCATTTCAAGGTTGTGTGACGAAGGATACGTTGCTCGTGACAATTTGATCTTATCTCCAACTCACACTGAGGTCTCAAATGTACCTACTATTGACACCATAACTCCAAAGGAATTGAGTGAGAAGACTGCAACAGATTTTCTGAAAGTATTACTGTTTTAGAGACTCTTTTGCATTCATGGTTCTATACAATAATTCAAGGATATATATTTACTCTTATGTTATTTTTTTGATTGTTAATATCAATGCATCACAATAAATTTCTTTTTTTCAAGAAAAATTTTCTATGCAAAGTAAAAGTTAGAAATGTAGAGGATAGCGATCCTTGGTGGTACATTAGTTGTAACAAGAACAATTGTTATGGTGAAGTTAAAAATAGAGGGCAAATATAAATATTCCAGGTGCAACAAGAACTATCATGTGCGAGGGCAAATATAAATGTTCCAGGTACAACAAGAACTATCATGTGCTACAGAAAAGGTTATAAAATATATTTGTATGTCATTAAATATAATATTATGATGTATTTAGAACTTGGGTATATTTTCCAGGTATAGGATTATTCTGACATTTTTATCTAAACTAGATATTGTTGATTTTAAACACTTTCATGAGATAGCATTTAAATTGATCTATCCAGATAATTGTGATTTTCTAGTTTTATTTTTTAGTATCGTATCAATATGAAATTATATTGTTCTTTTCAGTTTATATGTGATGTGTTATATAATATGGAAACATATGCTAAGTAGATAGTCTTCTCCATACCAGGTAATCAAATTTTTTGCATTTTTCAGTTTACTGGTAATATAGTTCGTTTGTCTTTCAGTTTATCGAGAATAAATTGAACCAATCGATGTACATTTCTGCACTTTGTTACAGGCTTGATAATCGGTACATTAGCAGTTCATACTTTGTCTAATATATGAGTGTTAAACTTCTTGCTGCAATTCAATTTATAATCTATGAAATTTTTGTTGCAACTAATTGTTGGACAAACTTAGTATTTTAGACTAAGTTGTGAATCATTTTGAGACTCTATATGAGTGAGATACATTATGTGTTAGTGGTGTGTATTTATTGGAACGTATTCTCCTCTTCGAGGGGATTCCAACGCATATTTACACGCTCAATATGAGTAAAAGGTGAATGAGAACTGATGTTCCAAAGTTTTACCTTTTAATATGAAAAGTGGTTTTGTACCACATCGAGAGTAGCACAAACCTATTCCTTAGTTTTTATTATAAATACCATGTACCACATCGAAAAGAAAAACAAGTCCTTTCAAGCCTCTCTTTATAAATAGAGTCTTAGGGCATCAGTTTTATTAAGTCACGGGAATAAGAGTCCTCTCTTTCATTCTCGGTCTCTTTAGTCTTAAATTTTTTCAATATTTCGGTGATAGTTCCCGGGCTTAGTTCAAGTTCGCTGAGAGTATATTCGATCTATTGATTATACTGGTATCTCGTTTTATCCTGGGAGGCTATCGACTCGCACATACGGTGAGAGGCGAAATAACTTTAAGGAGACAGTTTCAACTGGACTCGAGGATTTCCATTTGGTTATATTCTTCCTTTCTCTGTTTGATTTCGTTTACTCACGCACACACTTATTTGATTTATATGTATTAATCGCAGATTGTATTCACAATCTTAAAGCTATTTTTTTTATATACATCTGTGACTGATACATCTGTATCTGTTGTTTTGTTGAGTAACAGATCGATGGAGAACCAAAGTGTGAACGATCCGATGAACATGACGGCTGATCCCAACGCACAGATCACTGGATCTGATGGGGTTCACCAGCAGCCGATTAACCCTAACGCCCGGATCGTACAATCTGATGGGGGTCAAACGCCTGTTGGACATGTGCCTTCGGGACATGTGCCTGTGGGACAGACTGTCATTGGACAGTTTAATATTCCTCTTGGACATATATCGGCAGGATTCACTACTTCGATCATACCTGCGGTGCCTACTGGTGTGCATACACCTGTAGTACAGACGCACGTACCATCTGTTCCACCTGTGGTGCCTGCTACACCTGTTATGCCAACTGTGCCTGCTGCACATGCTGAAAAACCTGAGAAGTTCAACGGAACGAACTTCAAACATTGGCAACAAAAGATGCACTTTTATCTGACCACGTTGCATATGGATCGCTTTCTTAAGGAAGAACCACTGTTGCTCACTGCTGAGAGTAACATGCAGACTGTGTATGCTGCTGATGCTTGGAAGCACTCCGACTACATCTGTCGGAACTATGTGTTAAATTGTTTGTCTGACTCGTTGTATAACGTATACAGCGTGAAGCCAACAGCTAAGGTCTTATGGGAGTCACTTGACCATAAGTATAAAACCGAGGACGCTGGGGCAAAGAAGTGGATTGTTGGCCGCTTTCTTGATTATTATATGGCAGACTCTAAGACTGTGGTCAGTCAGGTGCAGGAACTGCAGGTGATCATTCATGACATTCATGCTGAAGGAATGGTCATAAGTGAGTCTTTCCAAGTTGCTGCTGTTATTGAAAAACTTCCACCTGGATGGAAAGATTTCAAGAACTACCTTAAGCACAAGCGAAAGGAGATGTCTATGGAGGATCTTATTGTTAGACTTCGTATTGAAGAAGACAACAGAGGGTCCGAGAAGAAAGTTAATGTTGCCACTGAGAAGGCAAACATGGTGGAGCACGCTCAAAGCTCCAAGCCCAAGAAGACTAATTCTAGTAAAGGGGCAAAGCTGGCACCCAAATGAGGGATTTCGAAGTCGAAATTTCAGGGGAAGTGCTACAACTGTGATAAAGTTGGTCATAGGTCTTCTGACTGCAAGAAGCCCAAGAAGCCCAACAAGAAGAAAGAAGCAAACATGGTAGAGAATATCTCCAAGGATATGGGTGATATAGACCTCTGTGCTACGGTCTCTGAAGTGAACCTGGTTGGTTCTAATCCACGTGAATGGTGGATTGATATTGGTGCTACTAGGCATGTTTGCTCAGACAAGACGATTTTCTCTAGCCTCAAAGCTTCCGATACTGGTGAGAAGCTCTACATGGGGAATTCAGCAACTTCTACCATTGAGGGTGAAGGCACAGTGATCCTGAAGATGACCTCTGGGAAGAATCTGACTTTGAAGAATGTACTTTATGTGCCTGATATTCGCAAGAACCTTGTGTCTGGTTCTCTGTTGAGTAAGCATGGCTTTCGCATCGTAATAGAGTCAGATAAAGTAATTTTGTCTAAGAGTGGTATATTTGTAGGAAAGGGTTATTTAACCGATGGGCTTTTTAAGCTCAATGTAATGTCTGTTAAGGACGATAATGAAATGAAGAATTCTTCTGCTTACTTGCTTGAGTCTCCTAATTTATGGCATGCTAGATTAGGACATGTAAATTATGACACTTTACGACGTTTAAGTGCAAAAGAATACATACCTAAACTTACTATCGATTCAAAACATAAGTGTGAGACTTGTGTTGAGGCAAAATTAATGAGATCATCATTTAAACGTGTGGAAAGGAACACCAAAGTGCTAGACCTAATACATAGCGACATATGTGATTTAAAATTCGCTCCAACAAGAGGAGGAAACAAGTATTTTATTACATTCATTGATGATTGTACAAAATACTGCTATGTATATTTGTTGAAAAGCAAAGACGAAGCTATAGATAAATTTAAAATCTATAAAGAAGAAGTTGAGACACAACAGACTGAGAAAATCAAAACGATACGAACTGATCGTGGAGGTGAATATGTTGAACCATTTGGAGAATTCTGTTCACAACATGGTATAATCCATGAGGTCACTGCACCATACTCCCCTCAGTCAAATGGTGTGGCTGAAAGGAAGAATCGCACTCTGGAAGAAATGATGAATGCGATGTTGTTAAGCTCTGGGCTTCCACAATCGATGTGGGGAGAAGCCATCTTAAGCGCAAATAATATTTTAAATATTACGATGCGCAAGAATAAGGATGTAAGTACTTATGAAATGTGGAAGAAAAAGAAACCAAGTTACCAACACCTGAAAGTGTGGGGGTGCCTTGCAAAGGTACTGATCCCTACACCGAAGAAGGTGAAGATAGGTCCTAAGACTGTGGATTATATTTTCATCGGATATCCTCCACATAGTACTGCATATCGGTTTCTTGTTCATGAATCCAAGATTCCTGATATTCAAAAGAATACCATTATGGAATCAAGGAATGCATCATTCTTTGAGACGATGTTTCCCTGTAATCCAGAAAACCAACAACCTACGACGTCTAAACGATCTCATGAGTCTGTAGATGACGATAATGAGAGTGACGAAAGTGAAGACGAAAATGTGAGGGTAGTGAGAAGGAGCAAAAGACAACGAACGGAGAAATCCTATGGGTCTGATTTTATAACCTATTTGCTCGAAGAAGGTGACCCAAAAACCTATAAGGAGGCGGTTACCTCACCTGATGGACCTATGTGGAAAGAGGCCATCAAGAATGAAGTTGATTCAATTATGCAGAATCATACTTGGGAACTAGTGGACTTGCCAACTGGTTGCAAACCATGAGGTAGCAAGTGGGTTTTCAAGAAGAAGTTGAAAACTAATGGCACTATTGATAAGTATAAGGCCAGACTTGTGATTAAAGGATACAAGCAACAAAAAGGCCTTGATTATTTTGATACATATTCTTGTGTAACGAGAATAACGTCCATAAGGATGATGTTTTCTATTGCTGCAATGTGTAATCTAACTGTACATCAAATGGATGTGAAAACAGCCTTCCTAAATGGGGACATAGATGAGGAAATCTATATGGAACAACCCGAAGGGTTTGTTGTCCCAGGACAAGAAAGGAAAGTTTGTAGATTGGTGAAATCATTGTATGGTTTGAAGCAAGCGCCTATGAAATGGCATGAAAAATTTGACGAGGTCGTGCTGGCTAATGGCTTCAAAATCAATGAATGTGATAGCTGTGCCTATTACAAGGATAACGAGAGTGGCTATGTCATGATGACGCTATATGTAGATGATCTACTTATTGTCGGAAGCAATGATAAAGTGATCAAATCTACCAAGGACATGTTGAAATCAAGATTCGACATGAAAGACATGGGACTAGCAAATGTAATTCTGGGAATTCAAATTTCTAGAACATCAGAGGGTCTCGCATTAAGTCAACAACATTATATTGACAAGATCCTTGAGAAGTTTCTTAAGGATGACTTTGAGAAAGCTAGGACACCTGTGGATATGACTTTGCACTTATCCAAGAACAAAGGTGTAGCTGTTTCCAATTGGAATACTCGAGGATAATTGGTAGTCTAATGTACCTCATGAGCTGTACAAGACCAGACATTGCATACTCAATTAGCAAGTTGAGTAGGTTTACGAGTAATCCGGGAGCTGATCACTGGAAAGCGATCATAAGGGTACTAAGGTACTTGAGGGGAACTCGAGACTATGAACTGCACTATGGCAGATACCCAGCAGTATTAAAAGGATATACTGACGCAAATTGGATATCTAGCAAGAAAGCACTTAAGTCTACGAGCGGCTATGTGTTTACATTAGCTGGAGCGGCAATATCATGGAAATCCTCAAAACAAATGGTGATAACTCATTTCACGATGGAAGCTGAGTTTGTGGCACTAGATAAATGTGCCGAAGAGGCTGAATATCTACGTCAGTTTCTGGAGGATATTCCAAGATGGCCAAAGCCTGTAACTGCAATATGGATTCATTGTGATAATCAATCCGCTATTGGCAGAGCGCAGAGCACGATGTATAATGGAAAGTCTCGTCATATACGACGACGACACAGTTCCGTTAGACAATTGATCTCAACCGGAATTATCACTATTGACTATATACCGTCAAAAGATAATATCGCGGATCCACTAACCAAAGGGTTATCAAAGGAAGTGGGTGAGAAATTATCGAGAGGGATGAGCCTTAAGCCTATTGCTTAACGGCATCATGGTGGACACCCAACCATTGTTGACTGGAGATCCCAAGAACTTGGTTCAATGGGACAACTAAATCATGATGACCAAATCACTGTGGGGGTAACCCCTGACATGTTCCTATGATGAGGAAACAGTGAGACCCGTAAGATACGAGGTTAAGCTTTGAGCTTTTAATGATCTTTGATGAATACATGGAGTTCAGGAGTAAACGCATGGAATTCAGTTGAGTAAACGCGGGTTACTCTATAAGATAAAGATCACCTATGTGGGAGAGAAGTGGGGCCGCTTCAAAGGAGAATTGCGAGGCACAATTCTTTAAAAACTCCTGCAGAACCAGGACGATGTTCCATGGCCAAAATGGACATAATCATGAGAACTGAATGAGTCAGGAAAGATATAGTGATGAGTATGTCATCGTTTACACAAACGGTCGAACAGTTCAAGGACATCGTGTCATACTGTCTACTAGTAAAGTCGATATACTTATTCGAGCGAAGGTTCAAGGAGCATTCTCTACCTATCGTATGCTATATCTGACCGTCGGAACTATCACCAAGTCAAGCTCCGCGTCTGTCTGTCTATGTGGTGCGTGCTACTGGACCATCAATCTCATTTGTGGGGGATTGTTGGACAAACTTAGTATTTTAGACTAAGTTGTGAATCATTTTGAGACTCTATATGAGTGAGACACATTGTGTGTTAGTGGTGTGTATTTATTGGAACGTATTCTCCTCTTCGAGGGGATTCCAACGCATATTTACACGCTCAATATGAGTAAAAGGTGAATGAGAACTGATGCTCCAAAGTTTTACCTTTTAATATGAAAAGTGGTTTTCTACCACATCGAGAGTAGCACAAACCTATTCCTTAGTTTTTCTTATAAATACCATGTACCACATCGAAAAGAAAAATAAGTCCTTTCAAGCCTCTCTTTATAAATAGAGTCTTAGGGCATCAGTTTTATTAAGTCACGGGAATAAGAGTCCTCTCTTTCATTCTCGGTCTCTTTAGTCTTAAATTTTTCCAATATTTCGGTGATAGTTCTCGGGCTTAGTTCAAGTTCGCTGAGAGTATATTCGATCTATTGATTATACTGGTATCTCGTTTTATCCTGGGAGGCTATCGACTCGCACATACGGTGAGAGACGAAATAGCTTTAAGGAGACAGTTTCAACTGGACTCGAGGATTTCCATTTGGTTATATTCTTCCTTTCTCTGTTTGATTTCGTTTACTCACGCACACACTTATTTGACTTATTTGATTTATATGTATTATTCGCAAATTGTATTCACACTAATAACTATTTCATTAACTTTTACATAGTACATATACTTGCATTACTATCAGTATAAAGGTTTTGTATCAGGAAATAATCAAGTATATAACACCCTGAATAACAAATTTGTCCTCCAGTGAACCACCTTCAAATTCTTCATGAAGCACTATCATATATAGTGATCATAAACAATCATGTCTTAATGTTATATATATCGTGTTCTTCATTCTCGAGCACTGTGAAAATCAGAATCTGAGTTAGAGCCAATTTGTTGTCCTCTACAAATGTATTTCACCCTGCTGAGCACTACTCCAAATTTTCGCATTCCCTTCTGTTCACTCACATTTTGTAATGCACGACCTTTGTAAACTTAACATGTTTTTTTCCGACTATTTCAACCTCCATAAAGTCTTCATCAGAAATTTGAGTTTTAATACATGCACATCATATATCATATATTAATAAAATATTGATTATAAGACGGATCTGAGAGCAAATCCAATAGTATTCCACTGGATTCCTTATAAATATTATAAAATATTAGTTTTTAGTGATTTAAGACATGATTTTGAAATTGAACTCCAACAATGATTTTTATCTTCATTCCTTATTAATATTATATTAATAAATTTGAATATATATGGACAAAAAGTGGAAGAAAGAGAGAGAGAAAAGTAAAAATAAGAAAGAGAGATTAATTTTTTATTGCTAAAAGTGTTATAAGGGAGTATTAGAAGTTCCTTAAAGATAAAGAAGGAAAGTCATGTCTTAGTGATTTAATCACTAAATCACTAAGACACTGTTGGAGCACCATTTTTTGTCAAAATCCTTATAATTGAATTTAAGAGCTATCATATAAGGGAGCTGTTGGATTTGCTTTAAATAAGTCTTCTAAGCACGTTAATTGCAAGTTAGTGTAATAATTATCTCGATCAACAGCATTTTAGTTTCTTAATTGGTCACCACCCTTATCAGCTCATTCAATCAATTCTAAACAGATATATCACTAACATGTTGTACTCAAACAGTTGCAGAAATTAGTAGTATTGTTATTAACTAAGACTCCTTTCTAATATGTTTAGTAACATATTAGAAATTGATTTTGTACCTGCCCTTGTATAGTATTTGATTTATAAGTAAATGCCAAAGAAACACTGATATATGTTTTTGAGCCCCTTTTTGTACTTCCCTCTTTACACTAAAATTAGTTAGTTACCATATATGCGGCCTCGTGCTGCGAATGTAAAATGAGATTCCGCTGCGGAGGAATTTAACTCACACCATTTTAGAGCACAGGAGCAGCAAATTTGACTAGCAAGCTAAGACATTAACTTGCAATTTTTTCTTGATCTATAATTTCATTTTTTTTCTTTTTGGTGGGAATATGCATTACAAGATCGAAATTTGGAAAACATTTGCAGCCAATGTGCCCACGAAATTTGGAAGATATTTGCAGTCAATGTGGCCACGTTGTGCCACTATGTAAGTGTTAAATTAGAAAACAATTTATTGCCACTTGAATTTAGACTAATATTGTATAAATTGCTCATAAATATTCACAGTAACTTGAATATAGAATTTAGACTAATATTGTATAAATTGCTCATAAATATTCACAGTAACTTGAATATAGACCAATATAGCTACCACAAACAAATTCCAACTAATATTGGAGATGACAAACAATTCTCGTGTGCGAAGTACGGGCAAGATTGCTAGTAGTATATAATTCCTAATGGATTTTTTTCCATACTCGACTCGACTCATTAATACTATTAATTTGGATGTATAAATATTTTTAATTATTTTTGTCAATATATAACCGTAACTTCAAAAAAAATGGTTGGTATTAAAATAGATCATTACGATATCAAGGTATTAAATGATGTCAACTAATCTATCTATCTATACTATATTAATATAGATGATAGATTGAAAAATTGGTTGTCGGTATATATTTTGGTACACACTGATTTTACCGAATTAACCTTAGTTTACTTAAAAGTTTTATTAGATTTAGAATTTGAATTATAATAAGAAAATAAATAGATAAAAAATTCAAATACAACAGGTTACCATTTTTATTTAAAATATCAACTAAAACAACTCTTTCAAATGTCGGGTGCAAGTATATTTTATAAAATAGAATAATAATAACCAACAAATTACCTTTTTCGGCTAAAACACATTATTTTTTAAACTATTTTTTTCGATTACTTTACCTTTTTGTTGATGGCATGTTTTGGTCTGATATGTGACCATTCATATATATATATATATATATATATATAATACTTTCACATGCCCCCCTAAATATAAGAGATAATCCTAATACTTATGAAATGAGATTTTCTTAGAACTCAATATTTTGAAAGAAATGGACATTCCTATTTAAATTAATTTATCACAAATATTTAAATTAGTGTGATCAAATGGAGATATTTTAAAAAAATAAGATATTCTAGATTAAAATATTTTTAACAGGGTCGGACCCAGAAATTAAAATTTGCCTGGCCGAGAATTTTTTTTCCTGCCTAGGTCAATGAAAGTAATGAACATGTAACTCACATAAAAATATAAAATTTGTAGGACATATGCATTCATGGTCCATGGAATGTGTATTTGGTAATAAATACATATCTTAAGTATTTATATTATGTTCTCATCGTGAGGAATTGGTATATTTTGGTCCAATAAGAGAGAGGTTGATAAAAAAAAATCGCATTTTTCTTAAAAATATAATGTTTTCTCAGAAATTTAACAAGACGGAAAAAATAATGAAGAAAAATAAAAAAAGGGCAAAATGTTAGATGCAAAATTATAATAACTTTTTAATTAAATAAAAAATACGGCCTAACAAACTAACAAAGACCAGCTGACAAACTAACAAAGCAAGAAGATCTAATCCCTTCTTCGGTCTTAATCATGTGTGTCCACTAACTCCAATAAAAATATTTTTTTTTTATTGGTATAATTGATGTGAATGTAGGGGCCATTAACATTTATTATTCAATCATCAATAAGAAGAGCCTATTTTTATAGAAGTTAGTGATTGTGAGTCCGCCACTGATTTTGAGTATAGCCTAGATTTTTAGAAAAGAGTACGTGTCAAGCTGGCAGCTGCTAGTTATAGTAGAGGTATGATTAGGAATTTTAATAGGTATAGACTTAAGGAGGTGTCATTAGGAGGAACAATTAGAGATGTTTAATTTCAAATGAACAGTAAATTAATAGGCGGCCAAATGATTATATATATAAGTACAACGATTATATTTAAGCAAAGCAGAAGAGAGATAAGTTTACTCAGAAGAGAACATAGAGGAGGAAAGATGCGTTTCATATAAGAACAAGTTTACTTTGGCAAAAAGGAAGAAAAGATATAGAAGATATAATCTGTTTTTCAAGAAAAGGTGCACTTTTGAAGTCGAACAATTGTTGTAACTAGGGTTAAAGTCAGCTATAAAGCTAGAGATACACAAAAGGTCCACCGGGCCGGGTTTTGACCGGGTCGAACTTTTCGGACTTTGACTTTAACTGGATCGGGCCGGACTTTCCGAAAATGTCAGAACTCGTTTGGGCCCTTGAGGCGGGCCTAACCGGACTTTTTTTCGGGCCGAATCGGATCGGGCCGGGTTTTTTTCTAATTTAAATCGGATCGAATATTATTAGAGATTCCGAAGAATACATATGTTAGCAACTAGATCATCGTAAAAATATATTAGTTTACATAGAATATTTTATGAAAACATTATTTCGTTGAAAACATTTAAATTCAGCAAAAAATAAACATGTTTATAGAATGATATATTTTATCATTGTTATGATAACAATGATATCCAAATATATATAGTGTACTTATTATATCTTCTTTCATTATTTATGCAACAAAGTATATAAATAATATTATTAATCACAAATATGTAAATATATATGTGTTTAAAGTATTATTTATATATATAGTAAATGTGAAATTATAAAGATATAAGAAAATATATTAGAATAATCAGATTATAACCGGGTTTTTTCGGGTTTTTAATCGAGCCGAAGCCCGGGTTTTTAACCGGGCCGGGCCGGGCCGGACTTTGCCTAAAAATATAGGACCCGTCGAGGCCCGAAGCCCGGGCCGGGACCGGACCGGGCTTTGACCGGGCCGGGCTTGACCGGGCTTTGACCGAATCGGGCCGAACCAGATTTTCGGGTCCGGACTTTTTGTGTATCTGTATAAAGCAAGTCTACTGTCTCTTCTCCTTTCAATTGTTGGGCATTTGGTATGTTTCACATAGTAGATATATACACCTGCCGTGTTGAATTGTTTACCTTACTTTTCGGCACGTTTTTCAATACTCCTTTAAAGTATACTTTCGCATATTTTTTTCAAAAATATTCTGAAAAAAATTTTTATGTTTAAACTTTTATTAAAAAAAAAATTAAAAAAACGTTATAAAACTATATTTTATTGAAATTTCGAAATACGTATAAATAGTGTACGTAAATACGGACGGAGTAGTAGTATGTATTAATATCTGAGTTTAACTGTTTTCTTTTTATAATCTATTTTGGTGTTTAATCTAATTTCTTGAAGTTGTGGGTAAGCTATTATATGTTTGGAGACCTTCTGTTGTTTCTATTTATGATATTTTCTTGAATACTGTTCGGAGCGAAATGTTACCGTTTTATTAAAATCTTAGCTGAGTTGGACAACCTCACTAGTGGGGTAGGGGAAAAGTTCTCTAATTATGAACTTAAATAGCCATACCAGGCTTTTATCGGCCGAGGAGCAACAAAATAATTGTTGTAGTTTTGGAGAAATAAAGTCCACAAGGATCGTGGGATCGCTCAGTTAAAAAATCTACTTATAATTGATTGTTATAAAGATAAATACTGCAGGTACTGGAAATGTGTTTACTAATATCTTAAAATTCAAATTATATCACAATAAGAAAAACACGTAAAAGCCATCAAACAAAGTAACCAACATCAAATTCCACCGATTTGGATCGATTTTATGATCAATTAAAATTTTGCTTGAAGTGAAGACTAAAAACGACCAAAATCGGTGCAATTTAAAGTCGATCGCTTCTGTTTGGTGACTTTTAATGTCAGTCGATTTTAATCGGTCGAATTTAATAATAAAAGCGACCGAATTTCGAGAATGGTCGATTATAGGTTCTTTAAAACTAGGCGGGAAATTTCCCGCATAACATCTCCATATTTTGAAACTATAAAAAGAACCAAATTCAATTGCTTTTGTTTAAATATTAAAATAAAAAATGTTTAAACTTTATTTAAAATTGTCAAAAGAATACCAAATAATGATAGTATCATAAAATAAATGTTACAATTTATTTCATGTTAACACAGTATTCAAACCCATTAAAATGATAAGAAAATGTTGAATTTGTAAATATTCAGAGTGAACATTCAATATTAATTTTTTTTTAATAAACATATAGTTTTTTAATCTGATCATTGTTTATTTCAGAAATTTTTAATCGCCACTAGAATTTTAAAATAAAGGTAAGTATGTTTGATTTATCAATCGCTATTAATTTTGAACTTACAACACTTCTTTTACAAATTATTAGATTATCCGATCGTCGAAAATTTTGGATTTTCTTTTATAATTTCATTTCCCACATATTAAATAATTCTAAATAAAAAATATTAATTTTTTTGAAAAGGGGCCTGATTTATTATTTGGCTTAATTATCAAGTAGGTCAGTTACTGCCTTTAATTTAAGGATCGACCTTGAACATGAAATATATATATACTCCCTCCATTTCTTTTTAATTGTCGCTTGATTTTTTTTCATACATTTTCAAGTACTTTGACCGTATGGTTAAAATAATATTTTTAAAATATTCTTATTATGAATAAAAAGATACAAGTTAAACTTTTATTTACAAAAGAAAACTGAAAATGATAATTTGTACTTTGCGGCCAATGCATCTTGAGATATGTCAAGAAAAGTCAAGCGACAGTTAAAATCAAACAAAGAGATTATTATTTAATAATTTTGTTGATACCACTTGGTAACCGGTGCAAAAGAATTTAATAATTATTTGCATAAAATTGAACTTCATAATCCGTATGAAATACATATTGAAATATAATAACTAAATATTGTTAAATTATGTAGTTAATAAATTGAAGTTAAGTGTAATTCTGGAATTTCGTGATATAGTTCTAGTTATGCACCTAATTGTTTACTTATATAAATCTAACATGTAAACTTATATTAATACGATTATTTAAAAGTAAAGTGACAGTAACAAATAAAAATTAAAGTGAAAACAAAGTTTATAATAGAGTATAAGTTAATTTGTGTTCGTTGAGACTTAATTACATAAAATTTTTAAAATAGTTTGTATAATTTTCTATTGAGTACTAAAATTTGGTAATTCTGTATTTTAAGATAACATGATTTCTCTTATTAGTATAGATAATTGATAACTCGTGTGAAATATGGGCCTGATTAAAAACTCTGAATTGGCATTTGTCGAGAATTGAATTCATAATCGGTGCGAAATATGGATTAAAATTAATATACTGATATTAAATATTAATTTGATAGTTGTAAAGAATAGTTAAGTGCAAGGGTTGACTCAGTTGGTTAAAGAGGGGGGAAATATCCTTTTGGGCACATGTTCGAATCCCACGGGAGGAGAATTTATGATTATGCCTCTTGAGTCAGAGTCTGTCGCTTAATTGCGGTTTACCTTGGTTCACGTGGTTTGCAGGCTATTGCGCACCCAAAGGGTAGCGGCTACGGGTTACCTACGAAAAAAAATAGTTAAGCCGTTAAGGGGAATCGAATCACTTATGAAATTTCCCAGTATAATTTTAGTATGTAGTGTTTTACATAATATAGAAATCTAACATATTAGTTTTATTTTTATGAAACGAATTGTATATTTTATCTTGTGAACCAAATATTTATTATTTTAGATAATTTAATATTAATTAATAGTATTTGATAAGTATATAATAATTAGCTTTTTCAATATAGTTTATTTAATTTTACTAAATTATTGACCAAAAATTATTTTACAAATTAAAAGTAAATAAATGTTATTATACTAAATTTAATATTACTTAATATAATCTAAATACAACTCATAAATTTGATACTTTTAAAAAAAGTTTTTAAATTTAAAAGTATATAAATTTTTTGATGAACAGTAACACATATAATCGTTAAATAAATAATTTTCAGTTTAAAAGTTAATAAATGCCACTAAAATCATTTACTATTACTTAATTATATTTAAAATAATATTTCCCAATAATAGAATATAAATTTTACAGAGAATAGAAGTAAATTTGGGTTTCTAGTTTACTTAGTAGTCAGTAGTTTTTCAAATTAAAAGTAAGTATATGTTATTTTACTTAATTTGACGTAACTTAAATTTTTTAATATAATTCATAAATTTGCTTAAAAAATATTTTTTAATTTATAAAAGTAAATAGATGATTGGATGAACATTAACTAATAAAAAAATAAATTTTATATAGAATAAAAGTCGATTTGGGTTAAAAACAAAATTTATATCAACTTATGTCAGGTGAGTACCAAAATTTGATATTTTGATATTTCGATAATTTTAATATCAAATTATACATGATTTCTCTTATTAATAAAAAGTTTAGATAACGTATTAGTCAAATTACTCGATTCATTAAGTTTATCAATATTGTAAATATATTCTGAAATAAACTTATACTAAACCAACTGCAGAACATAATATTCAACATGTGTGATAGTAGCCTGATAATATTGTCCGTTGGTAACATAGAATCCAACACCAATTAATGTAGCTAACTCATCAATCCATGTGAAGTTAAATCAGCCAATAATAAACCACCACACACATGTAAAACTCAATCTTATCTTTACCTCCACTATTCATCATCCCTCCCCAATTTACTCCGCATCTACCTATCCTCCCTAAAATTTCTTTTCACTTATTATAAACTCACATTATTCACACTTGACACTCCAATATTTCGATCTTCTATCAAAGCAAAATTGTTCATGAAGGAAGTCAGCTTGAAAAATCAGAAGCTTCTGAAAGAAGTCGGCGGCCAGGAAACGATGAAAACTCTTGAAGAAAATAGCTTCCCTGCAAGGACAAACTAATGAAACTAGTAAAAAACGTATAAGCATATAAGATATCTCAAAGTGATTATGTTGCATAATGTTTCCTTTTTTATTATTAAATTTATGATTCTTGGGATGATTGTTTTGATATGCAAGATTGTAATTGTTTACTTGATATTATGAACTAAATTTTACAAATCTTAATTGATGTGTATCTTGTAGCCATATATATATATATATTGTGTTATAAAACATGTTTATGCTGTAATTTGAGAAATATGTGTTGAACTCAAATTGAGTTAACTCAGTCAACTGCAAGGGCAATCCAGACCTTTGTGGGGTTCTCATTATTTTTTAAGCGTGTTGCATTAAAATTGACCGGTTTTGGTGGAATTTATTTTGGAGCGGGAGATTCAAATTTTCATACAATTTTGAAATTTGATAAAAGCAACTAAAGATGCGGTCTTGGTTTAGACATGTTCTTGATGCAATTTCCTAAAACTAATTGTTGGAGGTTGATCCTTGATATGAGGACTTAAATTTTCATGTTTGGATCTAAGTCATTTTTTTAGTGTAATCTGTTGACGGAGGAATTTGGTAGCAATAAAATTCAAAGTTCGTAGCCGAAAACAAGATCTGTGACGGTGGTTTTTCGTCGAAAAATATGAATAGTGTTCGCCGGAAAACGTGAACAGTGTTTGTTGGTGGTGATTATTGGTGGCTGAGATTGCTTAGGGTTAGTGGTGGCTCATTTGCGCTCTCGCTTCTGACCCCTTACAATTTGCATACGTATCCCTATTTAAAGGGAATCAAACCAACGTAGTTCTTGTCCCGAGACCTAATAGAAAACCTACCTGAAACCGTCTTCTACTAGCTTTAGAAGTGTCCGCCGATGAGGCCCGACCACAAAGGCCCAAGGCTCATCCCCGGCTTCGAGAGTTCACGGATAAGGCATCTCCCTGGCCAAGGATAAGCCTCCGCTACCAGCTGTTTCTCTAATCTGCGGACGCAAGTATAGTCGTGGTTCACCCCAAATGTTGGACGCGTCTTTGTCCCCCGGATAAGGAGCCCCTACCAGATTGCAGGACAAGTGATCCCAAGCTTTTGTGTGCAAAGTGCAGGATACTCCAAAGTCTCCCAATGAGGACACCCGTTGACTACAGAGACAGATCTTCCAAAGTACACGCCAAAGTTTACCCCACATCCCCAATGAGGACATTCATTGACTGCAAAAGGATGCCTTCCCTCCAGGCATACCCTGGAGGTCTCTGACCACGAACACCGTCTTCCTGTGGTTGCATTACAGGAAGGGGTTCTGCAATAGAGTACCTGCAAAAAATATGTTAGTAATAATCTTCCATTATCCTCCTGAAGTATCCAAAGAGTCCGTCCAAGTAGCATGTCAAAGTTGCATTCTGTTCCAAGTAGAATTTATGGGCGCGCCCAAACATTTCTGTATGTTGGTGGCACCCTGTGTCATCAGCCTTTGATATTTTCTTTTGTTATTGTAAATTATAGGGCGCGCCCTAACTTATTCAATGGGTAGGGCTCGCCGTAACCACCTCCATGGAAATCTAATATGTGAATATGTCAAAGTAATCATGTCCGAGGAATCCGTCCAAGGAATCCGTCATTAAAAATTTAAGGCTCTCCCTAACTTGTCCAAAGGTAAGGGCTTGGCCTGTCCAAGGGTTTTGGCGCGTGCCAACTTGTCCAAGGGTTTTGGCGCGTGCCAAGCTGTCCAAGGGTTTTGGCTCATGCCAAGCTGTCCAAGGGGTTTGACTCATGCCAAGCTGTCCCAGGTTTGGGCTTGCCCTAACTTTTCCAAGGTTTCGGCTCGCCCTTAACTCTTCAAGGGAAAAGCCATTTCCTAAATCATCCTTCCTTGGACGTCCTTCCTTGGACGTCCATCCTTGGTCGTCCGTAAAAATCCATTTTCTTGGCGTCCGCCCAAATTGAGTTATGTTGACCCAAATTTGATCTGGATATTGCTCGTACCAAATTTTGGGCATAACAACTACCCCCCAAATTTCATATGCCTTTGGAAATGGGATTGGAATTTTAAACCCCCTGTCAAACTTGAGAAATTTTGTATGAGCGTCTACTAATTTTAGGGTGTGCCATTACGAACTTATTCATTACCCTTTCTTCATCCTCTTCCATTTCTTCTTTAAACACCATAGGGCACGCCCTAGATGAATGCGCATCTCATGAATCTGTATAACAACTTCACACCCCCAGCATAATATTTGTCAATCTCTACCGCTTCTCTTCTTAAAGGCTTTAACTTTGGTTCATCTAGAGAGGTTTACCACTTATGCACCATATCTTTAAGCTTACATGAGCTAACTCGGCATAAGAAATAAGAGAAATCGTACAAAAGTGTGCACCTCGCATACTTCGGAAAAGAATAATCCATTAACAAATGTTTGAGAGTTTTCCCTAACTTTTTCATCCCAGTATTGGTTTCCAATGGGCGCGCCTTGAAAGGGTCATCATAGGAGGGTGCGCTCTAAGGGAAGGCGCGACCAGAATAAAAGACTAGCTCTCTGATCTTCAACTAATAAATAATCTTTGATGCAAGGAGGACGTGCCTTGTTGGTGAGAGTGATTTTTCCACCGACGACACAATACCATTCCATATTTGATTTCATGCTTCTTGCCAAATTATAACTCCAAACCGCTGATCTCGTCTTTTCCACAAATAGTGTGATTCATTTATTCAAATTAAAGCCAAAACTTTTACGATCTTCTACACTCATCTATTTTTAGAGGGCGCTCCCTTTATAGTGGTGGCGTCTTCCTCAAATAATTAACATCATTAGAGGGCGCGTCCTCTTTATGAGGAGCATCTTCCTCAATAAAAGTAACTTTTTTGGAGGGTGCGTCATTTATATGAGGCGCGTCTTCCGCAACAAAGGTATTCATCCTTGGAGGGAGCTTTCTCTGTAAGAGACGCGTCCACCTCGACAAGGTAATATCCTTGGTGTGACGCCCTCAATCTCGGGGTTAGGAAATGAGGACCCACACATCTTTAAACTACTAATTTAATAAGCATAAACCCCGATTAGCTATTAATAGGATCAAACAGGATAAAATATGAGACAAGATTACAACTACCAACCATAGAATATAACTTACAACCCAAAATAAAACCAAATATACATAGTCGATCCCGGCTTGGAACCGACAGATAACCCATTGTATCTTTATAACTCTTTGGCTAAGTGCTTGCTCACTCAAGAACTGTACTACCTGTTCTGGCAATTGGAAGCCCTCAACACGATAGGGACCACCAGGTACGCTCTTACGAGCAGTGCGCCTAAGCCTGACCATCTTCTTGCTTAACTGCCATGGTTAAATTAAAACAAAATATATGACTATAAAACTCAGCAAGTAACTAAAAAGCACTTCTACGATATGAAATCCACAGTATACTTTATTGATCTCAAGACATTGTACTTTATCAATTCTAGGTGGCAGATTTCTATCATTTAGGCTATGAAAGGGGTTATGAAGAAAATTTTGGAATTTCAAGGGACAAGGCTCAAAGCAGGGTGAAAGCCGACATTCATCACAAATCATTAACAGGATCACAAATGATCTTTCGAATGGAAAGCGACAATTTTTTTTCATTATAAGAAATCAATTATATGATCAACAGAATCAAAATCAGGGTTCACAAGCAATAAGCTTCATAATATCACAATCTACTCTTTCCAAAGCAATATAAACCTTTTTTATTTTCAAAGAATCAATTACTGAGTAGGAAATTTCAATTCCTTTTTAAATAATTAAGGAACCCTTGATTGGACCACTTTATCTTTCATTTCATAATAATAATACGGGTGATCAGCCCGTACTGACCTCTATCCGGTCTTTAAGGTATCAATGGCATTATTTCAGCCTTAAACTGGACTAGCCCCGCTAGCCTCTTACTATGACTGGACTAGTCCCACTAGCCTCTTACATCTCAATCCAATCCATCAGGAATTCGTTAGGAAAACCTTGAGTTGGAAAAAGGTAGGTTTACTAAATTTATTTTATCATTACCAAGAATATGAAATCATTCAGACTCTTTTAAGTCGAAACTCATTCTTAAGTTCAATTTCAAGAATTCAAAGTTAAGGAAATGAATCAGGGATAAGCAAAGTTCAATTCTAGGGATCTTGATCAATGATAACATGGTATTCAAGTTAGGGAAATCAAAACTGTTTCAAGGATCGATAGAGGATAAGGTAAACAAGGAATTAAGCATCATTACAAGGGGTTCGTAAAGGTACTTATAGGGTTTACAACAGTTCATTGTATAACAAGTAATCAGAATAGGAAAAAGGGTTTACCAGAAGGTTGGAAATACGCTTATCAATAACAAGTTCACAAGATCAATGACAGGGTATCTCAAAGTCAATAACAGGGGTTCATTACTTTAACAGTTCAATACTCTACATGGCATGAACAATATCCTCTTTATAACCATTTACACAAGTAATTAGAGTTACTTGCCTGAATTCGCTTTCCTGAAGGTTGAACTACTGTCACCTAGTATACTTTTCCCTTTCCTAGCCTGGATGCCCTCACACTCCGAATTTACAATTCAAAACCAAAACCTTAACTAGTTTCTCAACTCTCGTTCCCGGAACATTCACTTAATATGATAACTTGATTCTACTCTTGACTCGAACTATACGAGTATAGCTTATACATACATGCACATAGCACATAACACATTCTTTTCTCATAGCCTTTATATATTTATATACTCAATAATCAACTTATACTCTCTTAATCTCGACTATTCTTCAAATCAAACTATTGTAACTCATACGAGTACACGATTCATTAACAACTAAATCTTTATGACCATAACTATCACTTATAGCTCTTTTAAAATCAAACAACTTAGTTCCCTTTTCTTTTATCCCCTAATTCGAATCACAAACCACAACTAAATAAACAAATTCATAGATATTCACATATACATACCCAATCATCCTTTCGATTATCAAAACCAAGTTTTGACTTTTAATCCCTATGGCCTATTCGGCCTTATTGAACAAAATCAATCAAATACTCACTTTAGTTCACATAAACACATAGCTCATTCAAAAACCTTAAAAGAATCATTTTCCTTTCTTCTAATCATCAAAATTCGAACCATAGCCCTATTTATACAATCAAATTTCTCAAAAATTATATCATGCAACTTTCGTTCTAGCATAATCCAACATTTAAACTAACACCCTTTTCTTTATCAACAAAATTCGAACCAAATCATACATATATGCTTACATGCAATTCAAATTCATATCTTAATTAAATCAAACACTCATTTTAACCATAATTTTGAATTACATATCAAAACATCACTTAATGAATCAAACCCTAATCGAATTTTCCAATTAAACATACATGCGTTCACTTAGCATCAAACCAATCCCTTTTTGACCCATTTTTCATTCGGCTTAAACCACAAATCACAATTCAAGAACCAAACAATGACATGCATCACTAATTCCTCTTTTAAAACAACATGCAATCTCATTTCTTACTAATTAAACTTAGTTTATACAAGATTAAGTCACAAAAATCCAATTCCCTTTTATTTACACTAAAACCGAACCAAAATTCAACATGCAACCCTCAAATTTCGATTTATCATATAACCAAACAATTAAACAAGTTAAAATCTTTCTAACACAATTATCCAAGCCCATTTTATCAACTAACACCCTTAAATTTCCAAAAGAAATACAAAACCCTTTTTAAACTTTTTAAGAAATCATTACATGCAAGAGCTAAACATGGGTTTTACGGATTATAGAACTCAGAAACTACATCACCGTTCACCATCGGCTCACCGGAGCTCACAGCCGGTGGTGGTGACTTCTCGGTGGTGCCCAATTCGGGTCTCCACCTTGAGGCCCCCGATTACCTCTGAACAATCACAATAACACACATGCAAAGCACAAACATCAAGGAAGCCACATCATTTCAGTTTTTAAGAAGTGTACACGCGATAATCAACTCGATCTCGAACCCATATACATGCATATACTCACATGCAAGGGTATGCACACACATGCACACACTTCTACCTACATATATATGATTATCAAGAGGATTTATAAAGGATTGTTGAGATATGGCAAGGGAAAGAGAGAGAGAGAGAGAGAGAGAGAGAGAGAGAGAGAGAGAGAGAGAAAGAGAGAGAGAGAGAGAGAGAAAGAGAAGCCGAGAGAGATGAGAGTGATAGAGAGAAAGAGAGTGAGATGAGAGGGTCACGGAAAGAAAAAAAGAAAGAAGGGGGGGAGAAATGAGCTAGTATATATGATAGAGGGCAGGGGTAGTTTAGTAAATTACTAATCCCCTTTTAGTTTGATTTCCTTTCTCTTTTTACTCCAATAAAATAAAAATTGACTATTAAATATATCTCTCTCAGAAAGTTGAAAAATATTGCGAATGAAAATTTGAAGTCGTAGATCTCGAAATTAGCTTTCCAACCATTACTCATAATAAACTTTTGAGCGTACAGTTGATTTTATATGATTTTTACAAGTTTATGCTAAAAATAGCATTTTAATACAAAAAATCATTTTAAAATGCAGCGATCATGAAATAAATCGGTTTATCATTTTTAGAAAGTCCCTAGGACTATTTCGAAGATAACAAAACAATTTTTATGCCTTTACCTTACTCAGATAATTTTATAAAAATGTGCAAAGGTTAAATAAACCTTATTTAAATCAAATAATTCCCTTAAATCCATAAAAATATTAACAAATCACGTAATCATGCATACAGACAAGAAAGCACATATACTCACACATGACAACTCATGTCTGATCATAAAATTTTCCCTTTTTATCATTATTCCTCTTTACGCGTACCGGGTCACGTTCTGCCTGACGGTCCGACACTCAGCGTTTCAATTACGCTTCTCAATTACCTTGACCAATCGACACGTCATTAGAACGCAATACTTAATTAAACATTTTATTTCACATATTAACACATATTCCATATTTTAAACACTTTAATCCCTTTTTAGGACGGGTTCCGTTCTACCTGACGGCCCGACAACACATCTTAACTCCTAAGCTGACTCTTTAAATTGGAACGATTCTATCTACGCTCCCAGATACTAATATACAATAAAGACAATTAATCATCACTTAATCACATAATTCACAATCATGGCACATAAATCACACTTTATTCACTTAATTACATCGCAAAATTCGCAGTCATCACACTTGGAGGGCGCGTCATTTGTATAAGGCGCGTCTACCTCGACAAGGTAACATCCTTGGAGGGCGCGTCCGCTATAAGAGGAAGACCTACCTCGAAAAGGGTATTTGTCCTTGGAGGGCCCGTCCTCTGTAAGAGGAGCGGCTTATCTCGACAAGGTCTTCGTCCTTGGAGGGCGCGTCCTCTATAAGAGGAACATCTACCTTGACAAGGGGAATCATCCTTGGAGGGCGCATACTCTATAAGAGGAGCATCTACCTCAACAAGGTAACATCCTTGGAGGGCACGTCCTTTGTATAAGGCACATATACCTCGACAAGGTAATATCCTTGGAGGGCGCGTCCTTTGTATAACACACGTCTATCTCGATAAGGTAAACATCCTTGGAGGGCGCGTCCTTTGTATAAGGCGCGTCTACATCAAAAATGGTATGTGTACTTAGAGGGCGCGTCCTCTGTAAGAGGAGCAGCTTATCTCGACAAGGTCTTCGTCCTTGGAAGGCGCGTCCTTTATAAGAGGAGAATCTACCTCGACAAGGGGAATCATCCTTGGAGGGAGCGTCCTCTGTAAGAGGAGCATCTACCTCAGGAAGGGTATCATTCTTGGAGGGAGCTTCCTCTATAAGAGGCGTGTCTACCTCGACAAGGTATTCATCTTCTGAGGACACATCCTCTATAAGAGGAGCATCTACTTCGACAACATATTCATCCTTTAAGAGCACGTCATCTCTAAGAGGAGCATCTACCTCAACAAGGTATTCATACTTGGAAGGCGCGTCCTCTGTAAGACGAGCATCTACCTTGACCAAGTCTTCAAACGTGGCAGGCACGTTCTCACTAACCCAAATAGAGTGAGCCCTGAGGGTTTTCTCATACACCACGACAAATGTTTAGGGCGATCCCTGAGGGTTTTCTCAAACACTCCGCCAAATTCTTAGAGCAATCCTGAGGGTTTTCTCAGACACTTCATATTTACCCTTGCTTCTTCTAAAAGTTTCAAGTAAAATATATGATTAACCTTGGCTTATTCCTCAACATAGTGATCTCTTTGGAATGACACGACTCTAATTTCCACGATAACCATGGTTTCGAATCCGTGAAACGTGAAAGGAAATTTTCTAGCAGTTGATGTTAGAGCGGTGTTTTAAGATTTCAAAACTATAAGGAGATCCTCCGGTCAATCACCTTTCTTCTCTTCTAACTTATCCTTCAACATGTGCTTGATGATCTAATTAATGACTTCGGTATTACCATTGCTCTATGAGTGGTAGATCGTGGAGAATTCTTTCTTTATGTGTAGATCTTCACACATTTTTTTAGCTCCTTGTTATCAAATTTCTTTCAGTTGTCCGATATGAGTTTATATGGGATTCCAAATCTGCAGACAATAGAGTTGAAGACGAATTCCCTGATTTTCTTTATTGTGATATTTTCTAAGGGCGCGGCTTCTGCCCACTTAGTGAAATAATCCACAGTCACAACAACATGCGTCACACCCCCTTCGCTTATTGGAGTTCTCCAATGAGATCAATCCTCCATATGAAAAAGGGCCAAGTACTTATCATTGAGGTCCGAGAGGCAGTCGGGGCAGTCGAGTAGTTAGCAACAATCACAATCCCAAATAAACTTGAATGCATCTTCTTCCATTGACGACCAAAAATTCTCTTTTATGAGAATCTTCATGGCCAGCGAACCACCCCCGAGTGGTTGTCACAAATTCCCTCATGTACTTCCCTATGGATATCGTCATATTCTTCATCATCGATGCATTTTAGTAAGGATTGATTAAATTATCTTCGGCAAAGAACTCCATTATACTCCACATATTTCACTGCTTGATTGCAGAGATACTGAGCTTTGCCCATGTCTTCAGTTAATGTCCATACGCGGATATAATCTTGTATCGGAGTCATCAAAGTTTCTTCTCGGACCTATTCGACTTGTAATATATTTACTTCAGGGGTACTCAAAACTTCTTGAATACCCAATAAAAACCCTCCAATCAACACATTTTCCATCTGAGTGCCCATTTTTGCCAAGGTATTTGTATTTTTATTTTCCTTTGGCACACACTCTAATCTAACTTCGCCAAACCTTCATAGTAAGCATTTCACACACCTCATATAAAGTTCAGTTCAAGGTCCTCAATCTTGGAACCCCCAGTCACTTGGTTGGCAACCAACTCTTAATCATTCTGTGCTACCAAATTCATAATTTCAATTCTCATTCCATCTTTAGACCATTGATTAGAGCTTCATACTCCGCATCGTTATCCATGGCTCGGAACTTGAAGTATATGTTACTCATCAGATGGTGCCCTTCTAGAGTAACCGATGCAACTCTGGCGCTAGCCCCATCATTATTAACTGCTCCGTCCACATGCAAAATCCACTAAAGGTGTGGGAACTCTTCCTTTACACTATCAGGATTATTCTATTGTAAAGAAGGTTTGGCCAACACTATAGCTATTTTGTCAATCTCGGAGTCAAACTCAATCAAAAAATCGGCCAAAGCCTAATCTTTGACTGCTATCTGTGGAGAATAGTCCAAATCAAATTATCCCAACTCTATTGCCCATTTTAACATCATTCCTGATGACTCTGGTTCATGCAAAATTTGCCTTAATGGATAAGCGGTATGAACCTCGATCTCGTGAGATTAAAAATATAGCCTTAGCTTCCTAGCGGCCATGATGAAGGCATAGACTGGCTTTTCAATGGGTGTATACCTAGTTTCAGCATCCAATAATCTTCCAATATATACTTTAATTGTTGTCATCCATCGAGGTAGATATTGTGTCGTCAGCTGAACTCATTTTTTCTATAGGCAAAGGGATGTGTGGATTCCAAGTCGAGATCAACTTCGCGAAGGTCTTCCACCAAGACTTCACCTTTGCAGCGTCTCAACTTTTCCTTCAAGCATTTCCTCACTGATTTCCTTTTAAATATATCACCTTCCAGAGGAATCTCATCTTCTTATAAGCGCTATAATAAAGGTTGTTGGTCGAGCTTCTATTATCCACGAAGACTCTGTAGACATTCTCTGTTCCGATCTGAATTGATATGACTAAGGCATCATTGTGTGGGTGGTGTACCTATTTTTGCATCTTCTTACCTTGCTTCCCTAGCATATCTACCAAGTTATCAATTGCTACTCTCCACACTGGGGTCTCCAAATATTGCTCTGATGCTTCCATCTTTGACAAGCATTACTTTCTTTTGGAACTTCATTATTGGACCCCGCGAAGTATGATCACTTTCTTCTTTTACTTCTTTAGAGCCGTTCGTATGCCTTTTCACTTCTTTAACCACTTATTCGCCAAGATATCCTTCTCTGATTAGAGTCTTGATTTCATCTTTTGGCTGGCAACATTCATGAGTGTTATTTTTGGACAATTCATGGTACTAGCCATTCTTCTTCTTAACTTTGCTCTGCCACGAGGATAGAGCATCCGGTTTTCTAAAAAGACCTTTGTTCTTGTTTACTTCGAAGATGTGTTCAACACAAGCGGCCAAAGGAGTAAAAATACTTGGCCGATTCTCGTAGCTTAAGGGTGGACTCCGTTTTCTTTAAATAATGGCAGCATTCACTTGGTTTGGAGTATGGCTATCTCTGCGATATCTCTGGTATGGAGATCTATCTCTTTTCTTTGGATTCACCTTCTAACTTCCTTTTGAGATCGGACTTACTTACGCCAATGATTTCTCTATGACTTTGAAGGATTCGGCTTGCGCAAAGACATCCGCCATAGTAGCCAGATCTTTCCCTTGCAGATGTTTCCTGATGTCCAAACCCGCACTCAGTCCAGCTATCAAAAAGCTTTTAAGTGCCTCATCCAAAGCACCACTTACGTTGGTGGATTTAATATTGAATTTTTTCAAGTAAGAGGACAAAGTTTCATTCTCCGCTGATTGACATTGGCTAAGGTAGTGGCTGGAGGAGCATATCTTACAACAGCTTGAAAATTGGTCAAGAATATAAATTTTATTTGATCCCTATATGTGATTACTCGAGGTCCAAGCTTCTAAAACCATCGCTGAGTTCTTTCTCTGAAGGTAGCTGCCAAGAGTTGGCACCTTGCCAAGTCCAGAACTTGATAAACATCCATCTCTATTTTAAATCTTCCTAAGAATTCAAATGGATTAGAACTTCCATGAAACCGCAAGTCGTTGATTGTATTTTAATATCGCACTGGTAATTTGACTTTCCTTACGGTCGCCAAGAATGGTGAAGGAACCTCTGTTGTTGCAGTAATCCTTCTTCCTTCGAGATGGTTTAGCAATATCTTCAGATCATCCACATTGAAAGTTCCAATTCTAGGTATTTTCACGTTAAGTTGTGAATCCTGAGGTTATGGTGGCAGTGGCACCACTTGATTACCCCCCGGAGGAAAAAATTATTGATCCATCGCCCGGACATCCACCTGATTTCCACCTTATGGTTGCGGGACCAAAGCTTGATCTTAAGTTTTTCTCAGCTATTACCCTCCAAGTTGGCCAAAGCCTGAGTCTGTGCTGGGGTATCTCTCTAAGTTTGAGAATCATTATGAGTCTGTGCATCTCTGTTGTGTCAAGCATAAGCACCTCTGTCATTTTGCAAGTATCTCACATACCTCTTTTCAGCCGAGCTGGTGTGATAGTCTGGAGTTCATCGATCGCGTCAACCAAATCTTCTCTACCGATCACTCCCATAATCGCGATCATATCTTCCAGCCACATTACGAGCAGGATCTCTCTCGTGGCCACGATGCCACTCCTGATCCCTTAAGGAATTCAGGGGCACACGCGTCAAGCCAAGGGGCGTCATATTTCCTTAATCAGCCTCTTTTTTCCATTTCGAAAGCAATAACCTCATATCATCAACTCCTAGTCGAATTCCCAATCGAGTCTTTAAGGAAACAAAGCCTTGTAGTCAATCATCCGGAAAAGCTTCTGCCTGACGATATTCATCCAAAGTCCGTCAAGATCTATACGGGTGTAGAGTTATCTGATTATCCGCTCGCATCATCTATCTCCCATCAATATATTCGTCCACAAATTCAACAATTGGAGAAGCATCCTCAGAGCAATCTAGTCACCAAGGAGTATTTGGCATACGTTGATGTTGGCTTGTCTACGACCATTCGAAGCACCTCTTTCAATCATCACACCTTTCCCGGGTACATGATCAGATCGAGTATTACTCAATCTCGAATCAAAGCCAATCAAAGAATCACCCATCCGGTAAAGTTGTTCCATCAAATAAGCGTTGCTGATGAGAATTGGAGGTTGGCCCCCAATATCTGCAGTTGGTCGGACAATCTCCACGTGAACATAGGGTTCATGACAACCATAGTCATGTTCAGACCTTTTTTCAGAACTCTCTTCCTCGTAAGAACTTCAATTATGATTTTAAGACATCTTTCCTCTTGGATGCAGATCTTGATTAGCCCCTTCTTCTAGTGCCAATTTGTTGACGGGGAAATTTGGTAGTAAAAAAATTCGAGGTTCGTAGCCGGAAACAAGATCCGTGACAGTGGTTCTTCGTCGGAAAATATGAATAGTGTTCATCGAGAAACGTGAACAATGTTTGGTGGTGGTGATTATTGGTGGCTGAGATTGCTTAGGGTTAGTGGTGGCTCATTTGCGCTCTCGCTTCTGACCCCTTACAATTTGCCTATATATCCCTACTTATAAGGAATCAAGCCAACGTAGTTCTTGGGGAAAAAGAAACCTAATGAGCTTAGATCTCTTGTCCCGAGGCCCAGTAGGAAACCTACTGGAAACCGTCTTCTACTAGCTTTAGGAATGTCCGTCGATGAGACCCAACCACAAAGACCCAAGGCTCATCCGCGGCTTCGAGACTTCACGGATAAGGCATCTCCCTGGCCAAGGATAACCCCCCGCTACCAGCTGTTTCTCAAATCTGCGGACGCGGGTCTAGCCGTGGTTCACCCCAAATATTGGACGCATCCTTATCCCCCAGATAAGGAGCCCGTACCAGATTATAGGACAAGTGATCCCAAGTTTTTGGGTGCAAAGTACAGGATACTCCAAAGTCTCCCAACGAGAATACCCGTTGACTATAGAGACAAAGCTCCCAAAGCACACACCAAAGTTTACCCCACATCCCCAATGAGGACACTCATTGGCTACAGGAGGAGTCCTTCTGTCTAGGATACCCCTGGAGGTCTCTGACCATGGACACCGCCTTCTTGTAGTTGTATTACAGGGATGAGCTCTTCAATAGAGTACCTGCAAAAAATATGTTAGTAATAATCTTCCATTGTCCTGCTGAAGTATCCAAAGAGTCCGTCCAAGTAGCATGTCAAAGTTGCATTCTGTGCCAAGTAGAATCTAAGGGCGCGCCCAAACAATTTTGTATGTTGGTGCCACCCTATGTCATTAGCCTTTAATATTTTCTTTTGTCATTCTAAATTATAGGGCACGCCCTAACTTATTCAATGGTTAGGGCTCGCCTTAACCACCTCCATGAAAATCCAATGTGTGAATCTGTCAAAATAATCGTGTACAAGGAATCCGTCCAAGGAATCTGTCATCAAATATTTAGGGCTCGCCCTAACTTGTTCAAAGGTAAGGGTTTGGTCTGTCCAAGGGTTTTTGCGCGTGCCAACTTGTCCAAGGGTTTTGGATCGTTCCAAGTTGTCCAAGGTTTGGGGTCGCCCTAACTTTTCCGAGGTTTGAGCTTGCCCAA